>NC_029790.2:130130762-130138333 GCF_000816755.2 Arachis ipaensis
AATAAAGTAACAACAACATCAACAATATATATAGTAGAAATGTTCTTTTGTTATGATTATATGAACATCAATTTGGCATCAATAAGATTTTCGACTTTTGAGTGTTAGTATCATAGTTTCATTTTTTTGCTTGGGTTGTTATCTATCTATTTTTTTAAAGTTTATTTTTCAAATTTAAAGTTAAATTTTTCAATTCCAATTAAAAAAAAATATATCAAACAACTTAGCTAGATGAATAAATTTAAAATACAGTTAATTACTAAGAATTTTAAAACATCAATATAATACTTTAATTTATCAAAGCATGAAAATATCATATTAAAATTTAGGGTTAAGTATGATTTTAGTTCTTAATATAGAGGTGAAAAATTTATTTCATTCTCAGCCTTTTTTTCGTAACAAAATGGTCTCGAAAGTTTCAATTTGTTTCTAAATCGTCTTTTTTACCAAATTTTTTTATTTTTATTACCAAATTACCCTTAATAAAAAAATAAAAAAATAAAAAAAACGTGTAAAGGGAAAAGGGGGAAGCGAAAACGCGAAGGGAGAATGGTGGGAAGGGGTTCGGGAAGAAGTGGAGGAAGGGAAGGGGAGGGGTCCTCGCCGCCGCCGCTGCTGCTCCTCATCGTTCAGTCCTCGTCGTCTCCGCTGGATCTCACCGCCAGATTTTGTCGCTGCTTTTCTTCCTGGCTTGACGTTGATGGTAGCAGATCCGCGAGGGTGGACGTCGCGCGCCGCTCGCCGTTTCTGCTCCTCCTCCTCGCTCGGTCGCCGGTCATCGCTGCTCTTCGCCGGTTTCTGGTTTCTTCTGGTTCTGATTATCAATTCTTCTAATTTCTGTTCTTTTGTTGTTCTTTTGATTCCATTATCCATTGTTTTTTCTGAGTTTTGAGTTATGGGTATTTTTCTGAGTTCTGGGTTCTTGTTGTTCTTTTGTTGTTGTTGTTCTTGTGCTTGTAGCTGCTTTTGTTGTTGTTGTTCTTTTGATTCCATTGTTGTTCTTTGCTTCTGGTCATTGGTGTTGCTTCTGTTATGCTTTTGCATCTGTTCTGGTTCAGCTTCTGCATTTGGTTGATTTTGAGAAAAAAAAGGAAAGAATATTTTTGTTCGAAGGACGATTTTAAAATAAATTGAAATTTTTGGGACTATTTTATAGCGAAAAAAAAGGCAAAGACAAAATAAATTTTTGACATCTACGTTAGAAACCAAAATCATAATTAACCCTAAAATTTATCAAAAAATATGATTAACAATAGCTCTAGAATTATATTTCTATTTTCTAACCCAAATTAGTGCGCGTTAGTGTGAGTAATAAATTTGATCACTTAAAGGTAATATATTTGTAACAAAATTTTTAGTGAATATATTCTTTTGCAGGTAATTTAATGTGAGTAAAAGTCTATGGTTGCAATTTGTAACGGTTTATCCATAGAGTTTAGTTAGTAAATAACTGTCGCACATCGTAACATGCAAAAATAGAAAACTTAAATGGCAGTGTTGTAATTTGATGATGAATAATAGGATACACTTGCAATTAACTCACGTGGCACCGACAGCAGGTCAGAAATCAAACCGGCAGCAACCGGTACTTCGTGGGACAGCCTGGTTAGTGCCCAAAAATATATATATTTATGGTATGGAAAAATAATCATACACCCTTCATTGTCTCTTTCAGTGTTAACCGAATTTGATTGTGATGCATCAACCAAATTAAAAATTATATGCAACATATGGTACTGGAAATCCATGTGTATAATAGTTATTCAACATATGCATACCAAATATCATTTTGGATTATAAGTAACTCAACAAAATTTTAACAATGCACAAGAAAAACTGTTAATTTTATGTATAATAAACAAAATTAGTCTGGTTTTGTTTCACTATTTTAAAATGACTAACTATAAGTTCCAAATCACTCAAACTTCTCTCTCATATTTTTTTTTTTTAGTTACAAATTTTTGAAACAATTTTTTTTTTCAAATCCTAATTGGAACTAGAGAACGATCGGCATATAAATATTTGCATGCCCCATCTGCACCTAACAAAAGACTTTCTTAATCTTGAGCCAGGGAATCAGCTGGACCTTAGAGGATTCTCTAGATTACCGGGAACCGACGCATCCGGTAAAAAAGAACCTATCCACCGTACTAAAAAATGGTAATTAAAATCAGACACAGCATAAGAAATAGCCAATCACAGAACTGAGAGAAGTGAATGAATATGATGTTGATAGCTGGAAATGAAAGCAAGCAAACAAGTAACTCAATAAAGAGAATGAGAAAGATGGGACATTGAGTGTGGCCGAAGCTTCTTCATTCTCTTTTTGGCGTCGTCTTTCTTTTCGTGTCACTGTCTCAAAATCTCATTAATATCGTTTTAAGAGTTTTTAAGGCATTGAAATCTGTGCCAATACAAAACAAGCAAAAACCATGGAAGCAACTGCTGGAATGGTTGCTGGCTCGCATAAGAGGAACGAGCTTGTTCGAATTCGCCACGATTCTGAAACCGCCGTTAGTATTTCTTTTTATATTATATTATATATTCATACATAGCTATTTTCAACGATGGATCTGAGTATCTTAAGTTCTTAACCTTTCATTGTTACTGATAACTGTGATAAGTATATATCTTAACTTCGAAGTTAGTATGTGTCGGTTTCAATTCTTACCTATGCTTTGACTTTACAAAAGTCACATAATGCGATTGATGTGAATGTGATGCTATTGATATGTTTCTTTTCATGGAGTTCTGCTTTGATGCATTACTTTAGTGTTTGTGATATTCAGGGCATGGATTGGATCTATGTGTAGTTCGTGAGGATTTAGATATGTATCTCTGAAATAGTCTATGTAGTATTTGGATACTCTAGAAGTGAGAAATTAAAAGGTTACCATCTTTAGATCAAATAATCTGAGATTGGATATTTTTCTTATAGATCTATGTACTTATATAGTGATATTATATTATTGCTAATTGTTAATGAATTGAACTTAACTTTTTTTCTTATTATACATCATAAAGATTGTAATGAAGTCAAACTAATTTCCATTCTAAGATTCTAACTAGGCCTACTTGAGCATTTCCTTTGGATGGTAAATGACTAGTTTTGTTTATCAGTTTATAAGAGTTTGATGAAGCTAATCTGGTTTAAATTCTACTGATGTAATTCAACTTGTGAAATGCCTTTTTTTCTATAGCCTAAACCCCTGAAGAATTTGAATGGACAAATCTGTCAAATTTGTGGTGAAACTGTTGGATTAACAGACAGCGGCGATGTCTTTGTTGCTTGCAATGAGTGTGCATTTCCAGTTTGTCGTCCTTGTTATGAATACGAGCGAAAGGATGGGAACCAGTGTTGCCCCCAGTGCAAGACTAGATACAAAAGGCACAAAGGTAGTTTACTTTGTGCATGTGTTTTCTTTTTTTCTGTTTTGGACTCTGATGATCCTTTGTCTTAACTTCGAATTGAACTGAAAGAATCATCTTTGGATTTCAGGGAGTCCTCGAGTGGATGGAGATGAAGATGAGGATGATGTTGATGATTTGGAGAATGAGTTCAGTTATGGCCAAGGAAAACCCAAGGCACGGCCGCAGTGGGATGAAGATGCTGACATCTCTTCCTCTTCAAGACATGAACAACCAATTCCACTGTTGACTCATCGACACCAAGTAATGCATCAAACTTGGATTTTTAGATTCTAACTATAATAACTTATTTCCCTGGTTGGATCTTACTTCATATTGTGCATTTCCATGCTCTTGCTTCTATGATTAGCAATTTCCATAATCATGAAGTAATAATGTTTAGTTAACTTCTCATACTACTTCATTTGCAATATCACTTACTGAACAAGTTTTTGTACAGATTTCTAGTGAGATTGCTACACCTGATACGCAATCAGTTCGAACTACATCAGGCCCTTTGGGTCCATCTGACAAGGTTCACTCACTTCCATATGTTGATCCAAGGCAACCAGGTGTGGGTTTGGCTTGAACTGATGATATACCATATTATATTTTCATGGTTGTTATGGATTCTTACTTGATCATATCTTTCTTGTTACAGTTCCAGTAAGAATTGTAGATCCATCAAAGGACTTAAATTCTTATGGTCTTGGAAATGTTGACTGGAAAGAAAGGGTTGAAAGTTGGAAACTCAAGCAGGAGAAGAATGTGGTGCATGTGAATGGTAGTAGATACAATGAGGGGAAAGGTGATATTGAAGGAACTGGTTCCAATGGAGAAGAACTTCAAATGTAAGCCACTACATATAAAAGTCACTAGTTATCAATTTCTTTGAGGCTAATTGTTTTTGTTCATGACAGGATTGATGATGCCAGACAACCTTTGAGTCGTGTGGTGCCTATTCCTTCATCTCAGATAACTCCTTATCGTGTCGTGATCATACTCCGGTTAATTATTCTGGCTTTCTTCTTGCAATATCGTACAACTCATCCTGTGAAGGATGCATACCCTCTATGGTTGACATCAGTTATTTGTGAGATCTGGTTTGCCTTATCCTGGCTCTTGGATCAGTTTCCAAAATGGTCTCCCATCAATCGCGAGACATACCTTGATAGGCTTGCTCTAAGGTCAGGATATCTGACTTTTTAACATATTTGGTTGGAATCTGATTTTTAAGTATATTTGTTTTGCTATTTTACTAATCTTAGGTTGACTTGTTTAGGTATGACCGTGATGGAGAACCTTCGCAATTGGCCCCGGTGGATGTGTTTGTTAGTACAGTGGATCCTCTCAAAGAGCCTCCTCTCATAACAGCAAACACTGTTCTGTCTATACTCGCAGTTGATTATCCTGTCGACAAGGTTTCTTGCTATGTATCAGATGATGGTTCGGCTATGTTGACCTTTGAAGCCCTTTCAGAAACAGCCGAGTTTGCAAAGAAGTGGGTTCCCTTCTGCAAGAAGCACAATATTGAGCCAAGAGCCCCAGAGTTTTATTTTGCACAGAAGATTGATTACTTGAAGGACAAGGTTCAACCCTCTTTTGTAAAAGAGCGCCGCGCAATGAAGGTTATTCTTGAGAATGCAAATTGTGATCCATTTTCAGCTAAACGCTCCTAATTTGTCCACACACACAACATACCAACTGAAAACTTTGTTAACTACAAAGCACATTGTCAAAACTTATCTTTTATCTTATAGTGAATTAAAAATATTTATCATTTTGCTAAACAGAGAGAATATGAAGAATTTAAAATACGGATCAATGCCCTTGTCGCAAAAGCTCAAAAGACACCAGAAGAAGGATGGACAATGCAGGATGGAACTTCTTGGCCTGGAAATAATCCTAGGGATCATCCAGGAATGATTCAGGTATTGCCATTTTAACCATGCTACTTGTACATAAAAAAATAGCCTTCAAATCAACCACTCTTATAGAATACATATAGAAATACAAAATATACATTGAAAATGTGTAAAACAACAACACATGTATATATAGACAAATACATAGTAGCTGATTTGATGACTATTTTGTGTGCACATAGTATTTTTTGTTTTCTCTTATAAGTATTTTGTATGTTGCGCTTTGACACTAATGCTGTCTGTTGTTTGTAGGTCTTCTTGGGTCATAGTGGAGGTCTTGATACAGATGGAAATGAGCTACCAAGACTTGTTTATGTTTCTCGTGAAAAGCGACCAGGCTTCCAACATCACAAGAAAGCCGGAGCTATGAATGCTCTGGTTCGTTACCCTGAATTTTATTTAATTTGTTTAATGGTTTGTCTGATGTTCACATTAATTTTGATCAATGATTTCACCTGATGCCTACATTTTCTTAGTAAATAATTTGGGTTTATGGACATTTATGTTCGTGAAGTTTTAATCATTAGATAGGTTAGAAGGAAAAAGATACATGACAAAATAAAAAAAAAGTACATATTTTCTAAGGCTGCTTTTGGAGATGATATTTTACCATCTGGATGACTGTATTTTATTGTTATCTCTTTCAGCAAATTGCTTTGGTATTTTCTTCATCTTTCATGTTTTGGTATCATATGAATGCTATGTTCTGAGCAATTGTATATAAGCATATATAACTATGGTTCATCCTGTGTGATTGTAGATTCGAGTTTCTGCTGTCTTGACAAATGGCGCATATCTATTGAACGTCGATTGTGATCATTACTTCAATAACAGCAAAGCTCTAAAAGAAGCCATGTGTTTCATGATGGATCCAGCTCTTGGAAAGAAGACATGTTATGTGCAGTTTCCTCAGCGTTTCGATGGCATTGATTTGCACGATCGATATGCCAACCGCAACATTGTTTTCTTTGATGTAAGTATCATGTATTGTGAAGTTAGAAGATATAAACTATTTTCTTTCCTTTTTTTTTTGAAACAAAGGAAGCTCAACACATTAAAGTGGAGCAAATAAAAGAAAAAAGAAGACACATAACTAGCTACCAACAAATAAACCAACCCCTACTATCCCCAGTACTCTCATCCTCCCCCAGGATCACCACCACTCCATTCCGTGTAGCTCATCAACGTCCTTGTGTGTATGACCTCCGGTGATGGCGTACTTGTTGATGATGGCGAGGAGACTGGAGCAGAATGCGTAACCGACTACGAGGAAGGTAGTGGTGTAGTGCTGCTTTGATGCGTCGATTCGAATCGAAGACATTGGCGGCGGAGGGAGAAAGAGGGCTGGGATTGGGGTTGGGGTTTATCATTAAGATCACCGACACATTGAGGAGCGGAGGGAGATCTTGAAGACCAACAAAGAAATGGAGGGTTGTCATAATTATTAATATCCATACGACCATAACTAAAATTTCATTAAATAATTTGATTTTATTATATTATCAATGTAAAATGTTTATAAAAAATGAATTATGTGTTATTACAGTAGTAACAATATTTTGACGCAGTCTCAAAATTCAAATATGGGCTAAAATTTTTATATATGGATAATTTTAATGTGAAATACAAAAATATTTGATGATTTTGGTGTTCTACAGGGTTGTGGTAGTAGCACAAAACGTTACTAACGTTTTGTAATAAAAAATTTTTTTTAATCATCAAAGAACAAAACGTCACTGACGTTTTGTAATAAAAAAAATATTATTTTAATTATTAAAACACAAAACGTCGCTGACGTTTTGTTAGAAAAATATTATTTTAATTGAAGAAACACAAAACGTCATTGACGTTTTGTAAATGGCCATAGTTGTGTTCAACACACAATTTGGTTCATGATAAAGGATTTCACCTCTAGTAATACAATATTAAAAAGAAAAAGTTCTCAAATATGCCTTACAAACTTTACATAAATAAATATCAATGTAACCTGTCAAGAAGTAATAGTTCGTATAGTCTCTCCATATTTAAATAAGAAGTTGCGGATTCGAGTCTCTATGTCTTCGATAAAAAAAAAAATCAATGTAACCTATTATCTATTAATAATAATGCATTAAAGTTTGAAAAATATACTAAATTATTTTATTAAAATGTGGTTTATACTAATATACTATTCAGAAAAAAAAGGAGAAGAGAAAGGAGGCCCTAAAAACTAAAAAGGTCGTTTATGAGAAGAAATTT
>NC_029790.2:130138507-130138919 GCF_000816755.2 Arachis ipaensis
AAGGTAAATTTATTCAAAATGAAAGTAATGCGATTGAGTGTAATTTACTTAGATGTGATTAAAAAAAATTGAATAACTACGTACTGTAAAAAATTGAGATTATTGAAAGATAAAATTAAAATTTATTTTTATGTATAGTTTTTGTCCCCAATATTTTCATCTTATTTAAATCTCTAACGTTTCAAAATCATTTTAATTTTGTCCCGCGATCAATTATGTTAACAGATCCCTAACGATAAGAAAACATTGAGCCACACAATTTTAAAATGTTAAAAATTTAAATAAGACGATTTAAAAGTTAAAGACAACTTTAAAATTTACTTCAAATGTTAGATACAAAGTTAATATTTTACTCAAAAATTAATTACTAAATAAGTTATTATATTTATATGCATGTATAGATATTATACAT
>NC_029790.2:130139236-130140155 GCF_000816755.2 Arachis ipaensis
CAGTTATCTATTATGTTTATTAACGATAAAAACAAAAACAATAACGAATTAGATCTTCCATTGATTGTAATAACTTTTGGCAATCCCAATCGATGAAAAATTTATCATGTTTCTTAAAAAATCAATCGATTGGATTAACAAAACAATCGATTGAATTTTAAGTTCCCATAACTCAATCGATTGGATTGGTCTTCAGTTTATCACAAAATAATCGATTTTTCTTGAAATCTTGTGAGGGGGTAAACCTCGAACATTGCGCATAACTGCGATTGCAGCCTTAATCTGTATCAATGTATTAGTACAGTCTATCGTAAAAATTGAATTGAGTCTTATATGACTTGAGACACAAAATCAATAACAGGAAAAAATATGAAATCTTTATAGATGTATCAGACCTCACTCTGCTGCATAATTGCATGTTGAATGCCTCCTTGATCAAGGGGTAAAATATTGAATTCAGATTTCTTGGGGATTGCATTTCCATCGGTAAATGCCTATTTTGGACATAATCAGAAGATTTATAAGAAATCTTTGGTAAATTGATAATTTTCTTATTTTTAATTTTTTTAATTTTCTTATATATATATATATTGAATTTTGAATCGCGCCGTTCTCAATTTTTATATCGTTTTTATACATTTTGAATCGCGTCATGCCTAATGGTTTATAAATTGATTGAATTATGGAAACTTGAAATTCAATCGATTGTTTTATTAATCCAATCGATTGATTTTCTAAAAAATATGATTTTAAAATTCTCGAGTCTCGACAGATGTAATGGATCAAAGATAAATTTTTAATCGATTGGGATTGACAAAAAGTTATTAATTTTCGTTTTTTATTATTAATAAACATAATAGATGAATGATAAAATAATAATTTATAAAATAAAAAATAATTTTTATGATTAAATAAAATA
>NC_029790.2:130140165-130146907 GCF_000816755.2 Arachis ipaensis
AAACATTTTTAATATATATTTTATATTTCAATTTATATTATATACGCCTATGTACCTAATTTTTTATGTGCATACTACATGGTTGTTTAAATAAATTGTCTTATCATGCAAATATTAATTAAAAGTAAAGTATCGTTTTTGTTCCCAACGTTTGGGGTAAGTTCCAAAGTTGTTCCTAACGTTTTAATCATTCTATTTAAGTTCCTAACGTTTCAAAACTGACTTAATGTTGTCCTGCCGTTAGGGATCCGTTAACAGAATTGACGGCAGGACAAAATTAAGACGATTTTGAAACGTTAGGGACTTAAATAGGACGAAAACGATGGGGACAAAAATGATACATAGAAATAAATTTTAATTTTATCCTTCAATAATATCAATTTTTTACTATACATAGTATTCAATTATTTTTTAATCACATCTAAGTAAATTACACTTAATCATATTACTTTCATTTTAAATAAATTAATTTTTTTAATTTTACTCTTAAAGATTTTTAATTATCATGGAATGTTTGTCGAATGACTAGTATATAAACTTGCAGAAAAGAAAAAAAATATATATATATACAATAAAATATAAATTATATCTTTTGTCTCTAATGTATCAAAATTCTTTAAAGTTATAAAAAAATAAATTTATTTAAAATGAAAGTAATGTGATTAAGTGTAATTTATTTAGATGTAATTAAAAAATAATTGAATACTATGTAAAGTAAAAAAAATTAATATTATTGAAAGATAAAATTAAATTAAAATTTATTTTATGTATCGTTTTTGTCCCTAACATTTTTGTCCTATTAAAGTCCCTAACGTTTCAAAATCGTCTCAATTTTGTCCCGCCGTCAATTCTGTTAACGGATCCCTAACGGCAGGACAACATTGAGACAATTTTGAAACGTTAGGGACTTAAATAGGACGATTGAAACGTTAGGGACAATTTTGAAACTTACCCCAAACGTTGGGGACAAAAACGATACTTTACTCAAACTAGAAAGTTCGTCGAGGGAATGGCCAAGGCCGAACCTCTCTTGCTCAAAGCCATGGAAGAGTTAGTTTTTTTTTTTAATAAGCAAGCTCAACACAATAAGGAGAGCGATAAAATCTTAAATAAAGTCTCAAACACTAATATTCAACGAATTAAAATTTGAAAACAATCTCTAATGTTATTTTTGACATTGTCATCAACACTAAAAAGATTTAAACTACACCATGTAAAAAATTTGTGAAACACCTCTTCTACTATAACTTTCTTGTTATTAAAGATCTGCTCGTTTTTTTCTAGTCAAACATTCCAAATAACTGCAAAGAAACATATGAGTCACTTGTTACGCTCCTCTTTTTTGTTAACGACTTCTATCCAACTCTCAAAATGTTCTTTCAGTGAATTCCGAATAGACTATGACCTCCCAAAGTCAGATAGTTATTTACACCACACCTGCCAGGTAAACTCACAATCAAGAAACAAGTGGTAGATATGTTCAACACCTTTTTTACATAAGACACACATGTTATCATTGTGACTAATAATTTCTAGTCTATGCAATCTTTTTTTGGTATTCACTCTTTCTATCAAAATAAACCAGATAGATAACTCTACTCGTGACAGAACTAAACCTTTCCATAATATTTTGGTGAAACTATAGCTTGTTCTTTGGGAATGTTTCTGACTGCAACACCTGTATAAAAGAGTTACTTGAAAAAATACATTCCTTGTCAAACTCTAATATAACTCTATCTTGCTATACACATGCTATCTTTACAGGTCTTAAAGTCTCATACAATTGATTCACTAATTCTAACTCCCATTGGAATAAATCTTGCATTCACTGGAAGTTCCAAATTCACTTTAACCCGTTCTAAAACCTACATTCTCCTATGACAGACCCTCTTTGGTTTAAAATAAAGAAGAGCCTCGAAAAATTCATCTTTAACGAACCACTTTGTAGCTAAACATCTTTCCAGAACCGAGTCATCTTTTCATCACCCACCTCCAAAGACAACTCAGCAATAATCTTATCTTTCACATTACGTTCTTTGAACTCCAACTGACAGATATCCTTTTATAGACCCCTCTACTAGACAATGTCTGAGATGACAACATTTAATTGGAGTCCAAGTTATGACAAGAACATACAACTTTCTTTCATAATAGACACTCTTCTTTTAAGAAACGCCACCACCGCTTAAAAAGAAGAACTGTGTTCTTAACCACGGCATCACCCACTCCTAATCCATCCAATTTTTTATGAGCCTGAACCACTTCTCACTTAACCAATGCCAAACCATTCTTACCTTCCTCCTTGCTCAATAGAAAATTTTTCTGCAACGAAATTAACTTTTTTGCCACTACTTTTAGCATCTTATACAGACTCAAATAGTATACTGACAAGATATTTAGTACAGATTTAATAAAGACTAACTTACCCGCCTTATCGAGTAATTTTACCTTTCACAAACTAAATTTTCTTTCCACTTTATCAATTATTGGTGTTCAAGTACTACCCGTCTTGAATTTGCTCCTAAAGAAGTTAGTTATTTTCTCAATTCTTTTCTTATTATTGGGATTTATGTTTGAACCGTGATTTTGAATTCATTCTCTTCAACCACGGCAATTAATTGCCCATCTAACATGGCTTCGGTCAAATATTTTGCTTTCAGATTTCAGTTTAGATTGTAAATTTATTTATGTATTTATTTATTTTTTCTGGGTGGGAACAATGTTATTTGCTGGGAAATTTTAAAGGGGTACGATGCAAATCATTCAATTTGAACGCATGAATAATTAGGACATGAATTGAAGATGTGTTTGTTCATATGATTATATACTCAACGCCCTAGCTAGGAAAATTACCAAACAATGGAAGCTTTAACATGGCTGGACTCATAATTTTTGGGTTATTGGTGGTACATCAGCACATCTTTTTGCTGTGTTCCAAAGTCTTGTCAAAGTCCTTGCAGGCATTGATACAAACTTCACCGTCACTTCAAAGGACGTGTTCAAATGGACATCACTTCTCATCCCTCCAAACAGTGCTCATAGTGAACCTTGTAGGCATTGTGGCTGGTGTGTCATATGCTATAAACAGTGGATACCAATCTTGGGTGTACCCATTCTTGAAGGGTCTTTTGGGAAGGCAAAACCGCACACCAACCATTGTTATTGTTTGGCCAGTTCTCCTTCTTGTGGGTTAGGATTGACCCTTTCACCACTGAAACCTCAAAAAATGCTAATGGTCAATGTGGTATCAACTGCTAGAGATACTCTTGTTAAACTCACCATCCTCTATTGTTTCATTATTCGGAGACACACAAGGTTGCCATAGTGTATATACCGAATTCATTGAGAAATGTTTTATGTACTTATTCTACTTAACAAGACGAGATAAGTACAGATAACATACACCTAATTCATTCTCTCAAGGTTCTTATGGAGGAAACAAGTGAAGAAGGGTTCTTGATAAAGATTGAAACATAGAAGACTTAACCCTTTGTGTTGTGTTGTATTATTTGTTTATTTTATTATATACCAAGATATATAGTTGAGCAAAATGTCTGTGTGATAGTTTTGAACTTTTGATTTGTTTGGATTAATAATTTAATGAAAGAAAACAAGCTGCTATTTGTTGCTCAATTTTGTGAATTTATCATTTACCTTAGCTTTGTTGTCATATTATGATTCAGAACCTTTAAAATGAGTACTTCAAATAGATTTAATAGTATTTTCACATTATTAGCAATGTCCATAGATACATCACCATTTTCATTTTGACCTTTCTATGCATATTCCTTGATTGTTTTGACCATAACATTCAAAGACACCAAGCAAATTATATTGCGAAAAAGTTTCATCAGTTAAATTTACAAGATATGATAATACAAGTTTCTTGAACTCTCGTTGCCTTTGTTGGCCAATGATCACCAAGAGGCATTCATAGTTAACATTCGCTCAGAGACAAGAGGAGCAAATCATAACACACCGTTTGCCTTTTAATTTCTTTTCCTTGAATATTTAAGAACGAAAAAGATTGTCTAACATCAAAGTTATAGATAATTTTTTTTTTTTTGAAAGAAGGAGCTCAACACACATGTGGAGCAAGAAATACAAAATAAATCATAACAGCCATACAACTTTTATGTCATCTTCGACATTACCATTAACAACATGAGTTATTTACAACACCATTATGTGGCATATGAAAAGGATTGATCCTTTCTAATCCCTGTTATTTTGTTGTGAAAAATAACATCATTTCTCTAAAAAAATGACATCATTTCTTTTACTTTCTTAGAAAGTCTTAAATTCATCTCATAAAAAAAAATATTTTTTTTAAGATTAAGCAATACCATGAAGTCTTTGCAAATTAAGCACCAACATGAAACTTGAATAACTAGTTAATTACTTACTGTTGTAATGTACCAATTGGAAGTTGAATAATTTGTTAATTACTTTTATTAAACTAACAATAGCAAATTTATTTATTTCATATTTAAAATAATGTTTTACTAAGCTTGCTAATTGCAAGTTTATTATTTTATATTGAAATTTTGGAATTTGAGTGAAACTGTAGATAGAGATTTTAGTGTACTCCATCTTAAGATAATTTTCATTTAAAGTTCATTTCTGGTATAATGCCACTACCATTTTGATATAAAGATAAATTACTTTTATATTGTTTAAACCCACCCAACTATAGAATATAAAATAAAAAATATTTACAAAAATATATTTTTATCTTTTACGATCTCTTCCATCGACACATTAAAAACTAATTCATTATAAATTTAATATATCTGAAAAAAATATTTTATCGAACATAGAAGGTTAAGGATATTTCATTGCATAATGTAGTTTCCTCTTTCTTTTTACAATATACCATAATTATTATTGAGTTATAGTAACTATATAAATCTATATAAATTCAGATTCAATCTTTTGCTAGGGAAACAAAACTGTTTGTATTAATTTGTATTAATCTACACAAATTTTTTTTTTTTAACTTTTGCCAAAAAATTATATAATAGTATCACTTTATCGATAACATAAATTTTAATAGTTTATTTATGTAAATGTTTAAAATTGTATTACAATTTTTTTTAAAGGTATATCATTTTATTAATATATTGTTAGTTTTATCGTTTTATATAAAATAAATTGGTAAAAAAATTTTAATTTATAAGTAATTTATTATATTATTCATTTATTTGTCTTTAATTTGATACTTTTATTTTTTTAATTAAATATTATTGGACTCTTGACTGAAAAAAAAAAATTATATCATGATCAAAAATAGAAATAAGTGATCATTGAATTGTGGTTGATCTTCATGATTTGGAGTATGTGAAATATTAAAATTTCACAATAAGATTTTATTTTGTAACAATTATCTATACATATGTAAAATATTTTATCTTTTTCATTATATATTACTACTTATTTCTCTTAATTCTTGATTTTATTTAGAAATAAGAAAAAATAAGGTGCATACTGTGAGATCAATTTACAACTCAATTATTCAATTATCTACGTGATCACCAAACAACTGAATACATACTTATTCTCCAATTTACAAAATTTAACAAAGGCATTGGTAAACATATTGGTTTAGCTTTTATTTAACATAATCATATTATATCTATTTTTACGAATATATCTTTTTAGAAAATACTCTTAGTATTAGCATACGGTGCATCAAATAAATATTAGTGGTTTTAAATTATGCAAATGTTTAAAATTGTATTGCGATTTTTTTTAAAGCTATATCATTTTATTGATATATTGTTAGTTTTATCGTTTAATATAAAATAAATTGGTAAAATTTCTTTAATTTATAAGTAATTTATTATGTTATTCATTTATTTGTCTTTAATTTGATACTTTTAATTTTTTTTTAATTAGATATTATTAGACTCTTGACCGAAAAAGAAGAGCTTATATTATGATAAAAAATAGGAAGAAGTGACCATTACATTGTGGTTGATCTTCATGATTTAAAGTATGTGAAATTTTAATATTTCAGAATAAAATTTTATTTTGTAACAATTATCTATGTCTATACAAAATAATTTATCTTTTTCATTATATATTACTACTTATTTCACTTAATTCTTGCTTTTATTTAGAAATGAGAAAAAATAAGGTGCACACTGTGAGATCAATTTACAACTCAATTATTCAATTATCTATGTGATCACCAAACAACCGAATACATACTTATTCTCCAATTTAAACTTTACATAAATAAATAAGTAACCTATCATCTATTAATAATGAATTAAAGTTTGACTAATATACTAAATTATTTTTTTAAAGTATTTTAATATTACTCTGTAAAACTATTATAAATTTAGGATATTGAACCCATTTTGGCATAGTGCATTATTTAATTAACATGTGTAAGACACCTCTAATTTAACACCAATAATTATTGCAAAGTATATTATTGTAGTAATAAACTTCGTCGGACCTATGTGGATACTGCGTTTAATATGTGATGAATAAAGATTAACCTGCATCTGTTCATAAAAATTATGTTGTTTCGCTTAAAGAGCTTATGTTCTTCTTGAAGTTCACCATATTGCTAGGTAGAAGGTCCTCATGTTGAACACGTTCTTGAACATGAAAGCCGTATTCTTGATGCAATTTTTGATGCAGTACTTATGTATCTAAAGACATTATGTTTATTTCTTGTGAGAAATATATTTAAAATATTTGTTTTGAAATGTTATATTTTTTTATAAAG
>NC_029790.2:130147028-130148731 GCF_000816755.2 Arachis ipaensis
ATAAAAATATATGGTATATAAAGTGTAATAATTCAATAAATATTTTAAAAAAAATTTATTTTTTTTAAATAAAAAGAACTTAAGTTTTTTTTTCCTTTCCATCTCTTTTAGTTCATCAAATCATTAACATCACAATTTAAATAATTTAGAGCATAAGATCTTTTCTACATAACATGCCATTGTAAAAGTACATGCTAGAGAGAGGTTCCCGTGTTATATTTTAGGTAAATTTTGGGATTAATAGTCAAATTAGCCTTTGAAAGATAAAACGTAAGTCAAATTGGTCCTTCTGACGTGTTACGTTAAGTACCACGTGTCACCAGATAATTGGTTGACATGTCAAGTCAGCGACACCTAACACGCCACGTGTCACTTGACATGTAAACAAATTATTTATAATTAAAATAGTCCCTAAAAATTCAAACGTAAGTCATTTTCATAGCTAAAATTTTAAAAATTAATCAAATTAGTTCTTATATAATTTTTTTAAAAAAATTTCTTCCTAATTTCAAAACTAACTTCTGGTTTCATAATTATCACTGAGAAGAAATTTACCCCTGCTCTACTAGTTAGAAGCAACAGAAAACTAAAGATTTTCATTTCACTACTATATACCTCAGGATGGCCTCCAAAAAATACAAAATGAATTTTAAACATATTAAGTTCTATCATCTTAATCAATTTTTAAATTATTGAGTTCTATCATATAAATTAAACAATAATATAAATTATAATTTTAAAAAATTTAAAAGATTTAAATTTTAAAATAACTACTATATTATTTAGTGAAATTTAAAATATTAAATTTTTAAATATATAATCAACAATAATTTAATAAATTCATTTAAATAAAAAATTTCACTATAAAAAAACTTATAATTTAAAAATGTAAAATTTTAAAATACAAATGATAAAATAATTTTATAATAATTTAATTATTTTTATTATTTTATGTAAAGAAAATTTTGTTTATTAAGGTCTAAAAATAATATTAAAATTAGTACTATAAAAAAATATTTTAAATTTAATATTATGAAAAAATAAAAAAATTATATAATGACTAATTTGATTAATTTTTAAAATTTTAGAGATAAAAATGACTTACGTTTGGACTTTCAGAAACTATTTTGATTATAAATAACTTTTTTATATGTCAAGTGACACGTGGCGTGCTAGGTGTCATTGACCTGACACGTTAATCAATCATCTGGTAACACGTGGCACTTAACATGACATGTCATCATGCCACGTGACACTTAACATGACACGTCATCATCTAACAAACAGAAAAATTTATATTTTATCTTTCAATAACTAATATGACTAAAAAAATTATTTAAGAACTAATTTAAAGAATGGGTGGGACGAATTTAACTATTAATTCATAAATTTTGCTATGAATCATGCCCTTGTATGACTGACGCATGCATCAACAGAGGAGTGGTACCCTCTCCTGCAATGCTAGCTAGTAGCTGTTAGAGTTTAAAGATGTTCTTGTAAAGTATACAATCATACCGTAGAAGGATCTATCTGGATGCTGCTTTTAGCATGTGAACAAAGATCAATCTGCACCTGTTCATGAAAGTCAGCAGGTTGTTCGGCATGAAGATGCTGTTTATCTTAAATTTAACACTAAACAATCTTAATATACTAAATTAAGAAATTAATTTTTTTTTAAAACAATAGACACCATATTTAAGAAA
>NC_029790.2:130148767-130159277 GCF_000816755.2 Arachis ipaensis
ATTTGATTATTATTATTATTATTATTATTATTATTATTATTATTATCTGGTATTTTATTTTTATTAAATTTTAATATAATAAACTTATTTTAATTTCACAATCAACAATATAATCATGGGATATTATTTTAAAGATAATTACTGGTCATTATAAAATTAAAATTTAATTAAAAGTTTGAAGTGAATAGATTAACCATTTGTAAAGAGGAGGAATGTGTACGTGTACTACGGGGAGTAGAGGTTACGCGACTTTATGAGATACCAAGTCTATTTTTAGTTAGAAGATATCAAGTTTCTGGTGTTTTTGTTTGCAAGAGGAGATGGTTAGTTGTAAGGCATGTGAATTTTGGGTTGCTAACTAAGTGATTAATCACTTAGAACCGAATCTAACCTAAATGTTTTATAAAATTTACAGGTTTGCTAAGCATACAAGTTTTTTTGGCTTACAAGTTATATAAGTTGTCCAAGCCCAACAAAAACGACGCATACCCACACTCTCCACACTCGAACGTGAAAATTACGCGCGTTACTCAACCGTTTCACTTTTCCAAAGCACGCTCATAATGAAAAAATCTTCCTCTTCTTCTTCAATCAATACGCAAACCCTCGAGATTCAAGCCACGTTCAAAACAAAAAAAGTTCTGAAAAAACCGTCCAAGTCCTCGCAAAAAGTAGAAGACATCAAGAAGGAAATATTCAAATCTCCATAAAAAAACACGAAAAATAACGAACAAACATCATTCAAGGTAATGTTTCATTTTTCTTCTAGGTTTTTCACATTTCTGTTTCTGATTTCGAAATCGAAGTACTATATCGTGGTATTTTTCTCTCTTTTTCACTGTTCTTGGTTTAGATCTCATATTACTGTTCTAATAAAACTCTTCAAGTCGTTTACGCCATTTTACGTAGTTCTAGTGAAATGATATTTGGGTGTATACATATAAACTCTATTTTGTGAATGTTTGGATGTCTTTTAAGTAGGTTTGTATACATATAAACCGTGTATGGAGCATTTCTGAGTTTATATGTCAGTATGGAATGTGACTGGTGATTCTAGGGTATTTTGAACTTAAATATCATTCTGAACTCGTTTAATTTATGATTTTACTTGTTTGGTTGAGTTGAATATGATTTTGAACTCATTTAATTTCGTTTAATTGTAAAAATAAAAATGTGTATAGGACTGAATTTGGGTGTTTGTGGCTGGTATTTAGGTGCACGTGACTGATTTTTAGGTGTATGGCTCTGGTATTTGGGTGACTTTTTTATCTATTCACAGTATTTCTTTTTCCTTGCAGTAAAAATGACAACCAAAAACCAAGGTGAAAAAAAATACAACGTAAGTGAATATATATATATATATATATATATATNNNTATCTTAGAACAAGTCAATTTTTCCTAATACAAATATAGGTTATTTAAATGACTCTAATTTTGCTTTGTTTACAGCAAACTAAAGACTTAAAGTGTGCCACTAGACTACTGAGCAAAAAATTTAAAAAGATGAGCGAACCGAAGAAAGCGATTGTTCGTGAATTAGGATTTAGGGGACTCATGCACATCCCGCCGATGAATGTGCCTCACAAACTATTAAAGGAGTTGGCTAACTCCTTTAAATTGGACAAAAATACACTCGAAACAAGTTATGGTTCCTTTAAGATTAAACCCAAAACAATTGGGGATGCCCTTGGCCTCAATGCATTAGGTAACTGATTACAGAAAACCTCCATAGTTCCATTCTCTATAATATATTCTTCGCAATATCTTATTCTGATCTCATGTAATCAAGTAATAAATTTAGATGCATATGAGTGATATTTGGGTGCATGTGAGTGATATTTGGGTGCACATGAGTGATATTTGAGTTCATATGAATCATATTTTGGTACATTTCAACTAGTAAATTGTTTTCCTTTTTGTAGGAGATCTATTTCCTGATAAAATGAGTTATAAGAATCTTTCTGAAGAGAACCAACTCATTTTTAGAAGGTTTCAGGGCAACACTCTAAAGCAGTTGACCAATGAGATGATGAGTATCGGTGTTGAAAATGAACAAAATCGACTGATGTTTAAGAGAATTTTCATCCTCTATATTCAGATGGCGTTCTTGCTGCCAAGTACAATAACCAAAGTATCTCCCATGCACATAGCTCCAATTTTTGAGATGGAGAAACTAACAGAGGGCAATTGGGGAGCCCATGTGCTGAATTTCATCATTAAAGGCATAACAAATTTTCGTTTGAAAAAGAAAAAATCAATCGACGGGTGCCTCTATGCCTTGATAATAATTTATTTCCATCTTGCAAAAAACAAGGAGAAGAAAGGAGAGGAAAAGCTGCTGTGCCCTGGGTTAGCAACTGGAACAGAGAGCAGCTGGTTGCAAGAATTAGAGCAGAGATAGATGGCCATATGGTAAGCAAACAGAATACCTTCTCTAATTTGTGTGTATTTTATTTATGTAGATGCTGTAAACTAACATTTCTACTGTTTTAGGGAATCGTCAAGATGGCAGAAACAAAAAAGAAATTGAAAGAAATGAAAGAAAAAGAAGAAAAAGAAGAAAAGAAAAAAACAAAAAAAAAAAGAAACCAAGTTCTTCCTCTGAGAATGATTTATCAGAGGCTGATGTTGATGTTTCCTCTGAGTCTGAGTTGGAAGAAGACTCAGAGGAACCTACAAGGAAACAACCTAAAAGGGGAGCCAAAAAGTAAGTAATATTTTTGGGTGCATTTTGTCAATTTTAGGGTGTTTTTCCCTAATAATTGTTTGCTTTCCAGAATGGAATCCAGAAAGAGGAAGCAGATTTTGGAGGATTCCGGTTCAGAAAGCAAAAGTGAATTCACTGATGAGTAAGATTCTGAAATTATCATTACTTTCTTTTCTGTTTCTATCAAAATTTAATGTATTAACACATGGTTTCTCATTTAATTTTAGGAGTGAAAAATCCTTGCCAGTTAAAAAACAAAAAACAAGCAAAAAAAATTCACATTGCCGCCAAAAAGTATGAACTGCCTTCGATGGTATCTCATAATCAATATTGTTGTATTTGTCTGATTCATAATTTTTTATTTTTAGGACGCAATCCAGAAAAAGAAAGCACGTAATTGATGATTCGTCTTCAGAAGAAGAAAAGCATTCCTACGATGGGTAAAATACTTTCTAAACCTATCTTAAACTCTATAATCAAAACTATATTTTGTTAACATGTACTTTTGAATGTACTGTCATAACTGAAATTGGAACTGAAATAATAGAAGGATTTTTAAGACAACATCATCAAGGGTATGTTGAATTTGGGTGCATATTACCTTTTTTAAGGTGTTTTGGTTGCTGATTATTTATCTTCCGTTAATTGATAGAATTTTGATATCCTGAATAGTATTATTTACTGAATGATATTTATTCTGTACTTAGAATACCGGAGGTAAGCTTAGCAACCGAGACTGATCCTTTGTTTCAAGGACAAACGGAGTAAAGCAGTGTAAACAAACCTTCGGATTTTATGTAATTTCTTTTTCTTATACCATTTTCTAAATTCTTTTTTTATCCTATTCTTCTAATACTGTATATATATTTTTTTAGAACAAAGAGCCCTTTAAATTTTTATTCAAGAAAAAAAAAGGCAGGAAAAAAAATAAAAATCTGCAACTACGTAAGTTCTAAAAAGAAAAAAGCATTTTGGGGGTGCATTGTTATCTTATTTGCGTGTATTTCAGGTTTAGTCGGGAAGAAGAATCGTTGAGTGACCCAGCTCAACAACAGATCATCGTTTTTTGACCATCCTCTCAATCGCTTGATATGTAAGTTTTATAACTAAATTTCAACCATCTAATCTATTTTAAAAGGATTTTCTTAACATTTAATTTTTGTCTTGTTTATAGTTTTAATTCAACTATGCCTGCCTTCATCCCAGGCAACATCAGAAAGTCCTGTGCCACCATTTGAACCATCCCCCCAACAGAGAGGTGAGCAAAATTATTCGGGTGCATTTCGTTATTGTTTGGGTATATTGTTATCTTATTTGAGTATATATCCTGAAAATTGAGCTGAAATTGATTTTTTTTATAATCTGATTCATTTTCTCTAACGCCACAGCACTCCAGAACCCCAAAAATTTGATGAAAGCACACCAACAATGCCACCAGCTCCATCTAAAATGTAAGTTCATCAAAATAGAAATTGATTTTCGATATCATTCGTTTATTCTTATTCTTATAGTACGATATATGTCAACACGCAGGGATCCAGCCTCTGAAGCGACTGCTACTACACTATTGATAATGGCTAGGACATCGTCCTATGTACCTAAAGAATTACCGGTGTCATCATTCAGCCTTGACTTGACTGATTCAAGCCAAGAAGAAACACAGACCCAAGAGGGTGTTGGGCAAGCAGAAGCTCAGGTGGTAAAAAGTCCAGAAATCACAATACTAATAGAAGAATTAGATGTGCTGGTGAAAAAGATTGCAAAGAGTAGAGAAAAAAACACCAAATTTTCCAGAAGGTAAAACTCCGCCAACTGAAAAGCAAACCGTGGGCCAGATTTTTGACAAATTTGAAACTCCTGTGAGGAGAAATTTAATGTCAGCCAAAATGAAAGAAAAATGCTACCTCTGGGCGACACGTATCAGGACATACGCAGACGATAGTACTGATGAGTATGATTCACTATGCACTGAACGCCCAACAACCGTTGGTGCTGTCAAGAGTCCACTTTGCATCCTTAAAAGCTACTTCATATATTGAAGCTGACGTAAGATTAGAATAAGATTAATAATTATGTTATGACATGTGACTGCAATATTGATTGATGTAATTAATTTGGCTGTTTTGTTTTTCTAGATTGTCACTGTCATGGGCTTAATCCTCAATCAACAGAATATTAAAAGATTCCAGGAAGAAATTTACTGTCTCCCACCTAATATTGTGGTAAGGTGTAATGTATTAAAATTTGGGTGCATTTTGTTATCTTTTGAGTGCATTAAAAGATTTCTTTGGGTGTTTCACAAATGCTGCAGAACATGGCCATTGGAAATCATTCAAATGGGGAGTTCTTACGGCCGAAATCCAAAAAGTCATTTAATGTCGAAGACTACCCAATGTTTATACCCTTTTTGGACCGGAAAAAATTAACATCACATTCATATGTAAGTTTTCATTCCTAAAACTTCTTATCACAATTCTTTGGTTATCTATGAATTAAACTAAAACACTGTTCAATGTGGAGATGTTTCATATTTTTGCACCTGTTTGCTATTCAAATCATTGGTAGATATAGGTGGCTGATGTAAGAAAGAAAAGATTTTATATACTTGACCCCTATCACAAGACGTGTCCCTCCAAAGACATAATGAAGCTAAATAAATTTATTGTAAGTTGGTTATGTTTTTTGCGTTTTGAAATTTGGGTGCATTTCAATTCAAAGTAAGGTGTATATTGTTAACCTTTGGGTGTATTGATTTATTAGACTTATTCATTCTTATATTCGACTTTGTTTTTTGTTTTTAGAGGTATGTGATTTCGAGAATTAGGGTATATACCGGGGGCATCTCTCAAGAAAAAAGATCGTGAAATTGAGCCTCCTTACATTGACATTTCAGGCCAAAAAACAGAGTAAAGATCTTTCACTCTGAAAAATTGTGTCTTCAATTGCTGTCCTATTTTAATTTGCTAAATTATTTTTGGTTTTTAGCTATGATTGTGCTATTTATGTCATGAAATGGCTTGAAATAATCGAGCCTCAAAACGTTAAAAAGGAAAAGTATGAGTGGGACAATTGGGCTCAGGTAATTATATTTAAAACTATATAACTCTCTATTACTTTTCTAAATTAATAGATTTAATTCAAATAATATTCTTTCAAACTGTAGGCGGAGGTCGACCACTTCAGAGTTGAATTCGCTTCCCGAATTCTTTTCATGACATGAATCGTGACAGAGATGCAGCGATCAAGGGAAGTGAAACAATGAGATTGTCGAAGCCATCTGCAACTTTGTTGAGCCCATATTGTCAAGTAGATTCTTATGATATTGAAAGTGACAGTGATTGACTTCAGTTTTATGTAGTTTTGAAATAGTTTGAACACTTGTAAATTTTGTGAATATTTTATTCATTTGTATTATAAAATTTGTTTGCATAAATAAACTGTCTGTGCTGTATTCAAAAGTTGTAAATTACAGGTACATTGAAAATGAAGGAAAACAAAACCAAACTAACTAATACACCCAATTACTTTAATTATGCACCCAAATATAACCCATATACACCCAAAATATATACCATAAATACCTAAAACCATAAACCCTAAAATCCTAAACCCTAAACCCTAAACCCTAAACCCTAAACCCTAATTATGCACCCAAATATAACCCGTAAACACCCAAATATATACCCTAAAATACCTAAAACTCTAAACTCTAAAACCCTAAAACCCTAAACCATAAACCCTAATCCCTAAACCCTAAAACTCTAAAACCATAAAACCCTAAACCCTAAAACCCTAAACCCTAAATCCTAAATCCTAAACCTAAAACCTTAAACCCTAAAACTTAAACACTAAACCCTGAAACCTAAACCCTAAACCCTAAACCCTAATTATGCACCCAAATATAACTTGTAAACACCGAAATATATACCCTAAAATACCTAAAGCCCTAAACCCTAAACCCTAAATACCTAAAGACATAAACCCTAAAACTCTAAAATCCTAAAATCCTACACCCTAATCCCTAAACCCTAAACCATAAAAACTAAACAAAACAATAATTTATAACATAAACAGCAGCATCTGAAAATATATAAATGTAAAATGTCATACACAAGAAAATTCAGAAATACACCTAAAAAACTGAGCTTTACACCCATATTCTGTAACTATACACCCAAAAAATTATCCTCTACTGCTGGTTCCCTGAACTGATAATTCATAACATGTCCGTGATATTGGCTGGAATTTGGACGTACCACTGATGCAGCATCAAAGAGGTTTAACTGAAAATAATAAACTCACATATTAGCAAAACTATTAACAAGAAAATTAAACTCAATCACCACATATTTAAAGAACATCACTTTTACCTCGTTTAAAGCTTTCGTTTTCTTCTTCTTTGAAGCATTTGCAATCTATTTGTCCAACTTTGAACCTAGCCTATTTTTTGGACGTCCTCTTGTTCGAACCCTTGAGGGCCTTTAAAGCTCGTTAACGGATTCCAAGTTGGCATCTTCGTGAGATAATGAACATGTCCCCTTCCTTTTGGCTTTCGGTTCTTCCATCTCAACCATGACGTTATCGTATGCACGGTGCAGAATGGCAGTCAGCTCCTCCGATTATGATGCAAATTCGCAAATATTTTGCGAAAACGAAACACCAATTCGTCAAACCTCTTGCTTCTTGGCTCCAACAGTAGCTCGTCGTGGCTGCTCTTGATGTGTGTATGTCACCTCTTTACCTTGCTCCATCGTTCCAGTATATACCTAGGTGACACTTGGCTTACTCGTTCAAAGCTTAACACGCTTTTTGCGAACGAAAAACCAATTGGTCGAACCTCTTGCTTCTTGGCTCCATTAGTGGCTCGTCGTGGATGCTCTTGATGTGTGTGTGTCGCCTCTTTATCGTCTTGCTCCATCATTCCAATATATATCTCGGTGACACTTGGGTTACTCGTTCAAAGCTTAACACGCTTAGTGCGTGACGACACAATATCCCTATTGACTCGAATAATAAGCATTGGCCTTTCAACTTGGGCTACTACTGAGTCGTAAGTAACCACAAACTTGTTGAATATTGAACTGGAAACTTGTTCTCCAACTTCGTATACTGAATAGCCTAGAGCGGAGTTCGTTAATCTTGTGATGCAATTCGCCTTCCTTCTGAATTGTGCTTGGACTTCCCTAAATTTTTGGTGAGTGTACACATGTTGAAACTGAGCTTCAATGGAGGATTTTATTGCACACGGTATCACCGTATGAAATTTTGCAGCATCCAATCCTCTCTCTGCTTGCTCCCTGCTTCCGAGGCAATTATCGTATTGTTTGACAAATTGAATAAGCGAGCTGTTTCGGGTAATAAACTTGTTAAAAAATGAATGCATGCTCTCGCTCTTTTGTGTGCTTCTCATCCCAGCCCAGAAGTGGTGATCCAGATAAATTGGAACCCATATATGATGGTCTTCATAAAGATCTGCAAAATACACCCAAATCAGACTACAATGCACCTAAAAATATGCAATTTGCACATCTGCTGCAGATTTTAAAAAACATTACCTGAAAGCCACTTGACAAGACCATACTTCAGCAGAAAATCATTCCAATTCCTATCAAATGAATCTTTGCTATGAGAGTTCCAAACAACTTGGCTCATTTCTTGTTCGATTTCTGCATGTCCCTTGTACCTGTTTAATTTTCTTGGAATCTTCTTCGTGATGTGCCAAATACACTAATGGTGAATTGTTGTGGGCATACAAGCCTCGATAGCCCTTTTCATTGACGCACATTGATCGGTGAGAATCCATTTCGGAACATTTTCTCCCATACAACGAAGCCAACATTGAAATAACCATTTAAATGATTCAATTTCTTCGTTTTTCATCAAAGCGCATCCAAGAAGTGTTGACTGACCGTGGTGATTCACCCCGACAAAAGCACCACAAACCAGATTATACCTGAAACAGATTACCACAAAACAGAATTATAATCAACAAAATGCACCCAAATAATGATTCTATGCACCAAAAAAATGCCAATATACATCTCTGCAACAGATTCATAAAACAACATAAATTCATCATCATAAACCAGAATACCATGTTACTTGTTTGTATTGTAGGTGGTGTCAAATGAAATAACATCTCCGAAATACTCACAGGCAGCTCTGCTCCTTGCATCTGCCCAAAAAGCAAGCTTAATGGACTAATCGTCCTCGAGTTCGAGCTCGAAAAAGAAATTCTGATTCTTCTCTTTCATTCTTAACAAGTATTTCCCGAATTCTTTTGCATCCTCTTGTTCCGAAATATTCCGCACTTCTCTAGTGATGTAATTCCTCACGTCTTTTTCGATAATATTTAAATCGCGGTGACCCTCGGCTGCTGCAACAAATGATTGAAAAGTTTTGCTAGGTCTGATACCGACTTCCTCGTTATTCTCTATTGTACGACGCACGGACATGCTTAGTTCCCTATGCTGTTTGAGCATCTTGCTTGATCTAGACAGTAGGGATGTGAATGATGCAACACGACCTTCGAAATTATCCAAATACCAACATCCTTCAATATGTGTATATAAATTCTTGCAGGACAATTTAAACCAGCTGAGGGATTTGTCTTCTCAGTCGGAGATATTTTTGATTTCCATTTTTCCGCTCTAGTACATGTAATCAATTGATTCTTAATTTCGTTTTCCTTCTTATTTGTGCACCGAACTCTTGTAGAAAAATCTGCAACCTTTAAATAATCCTTGTAGAATTTTGCAGCATCGTCAAGGGTTTTAAAAGTCATCCCAACCTTAGGGATAAACTGGTCATCAACTGCACAGAAGATCTGCAAAAATAAACTCAAAAAATACACTATATTAAAATAGAAACTAAAACAATTCAACTAAAATAATAAACTGTAACAAACTGTAAATGCACCCAAAATTTTCTTAAATGCACCTAATTATTACTGATCTACACCCAAATGTCTGATATAAAATGGACAAAATTATTTTAATCATAAGGAGAACTAGTGCATTAGATTCAATTCAACTAAGGAAGAACAAACAGCAAATATCACAGGCAAGGTTCACAAATTATTCAGCTACACAATAAAAAAACTACTAATCAAATTCAAATTTAGATTCATTTACTAACTAAAACTAAATCACACATCAGGAACTTCATTGGATTCAGTTTTAAAATCTACTGCGCTCTGGTTCAGCTGAGAATCTGAAGTTGAATCATCCATTATCTTCAAACGCAAAACGAAACAAAAAATTAGAAGCACGTAAGGCAGAGAGAAACGCAAGTCAAACACGAAGGAGAAGGCACAGAGAAACGCTTGAAAGAGATCGAAGAGAGAAGGAAAGGAAACGGAGAAGAAATTCGAAAAAAGAAACGAAATCCTTTTGAAAAAGGAAGTTATATATTCACGCGTTGATTAATTGAAAAATCTGTAAAACAGGCGCGTGAAACATACGTCTAAAGAGAAGCGCGTTTTAGGAATAAGGAATATTGAGGCCTTGTAAGACTTGTATAGAAAAAAGACTTGTACGTAAAGATTTTCTGTAAAATTTAATTTAGATATTTGAATGAAGTCCTACATTAATTCCAAAAAAAAATATGTAATATATTAAATTGAATTGATTCGATACATAATTAATGTGCGTCTAAAGATTTAGGAATAAGGAATATTGAGGCCTTGTAAGACTTGTATAGAAAAAAGACTTGTACGTAAAGATTTTCTGTAAAATTTAATTTAGATATTTGAATGAAGTCCTACATTAATTCCAAAAAAAAATATGTAAAATATGTAATA
>NC_029790.2:130167395-130174773 GCF_000816755.2 Arachis ipaensis
AAAAAATGAGAAAATAATATACCCAAATATAAAACAATACACTGTAAACGTGGATAAGATTTTAGATTGAGTCGATGTTAAACATTTAAACTAAGTTAATTTGAGGTTGATGAAGAGATTGTATAAAAAAAATGAGTAAATAATTATTTTGATAGCTAAAAGATTTTGATTTTGATAAAATAGACCTTAATTTTTGTTGATAAAATAAATTTTTAAATATCAACCCCATTTAACAAATAGTATGGGCTATTTTGTCAAAATTAAATATTTTTAATGCTAAAATGACTATATACTAAAAAAATGTATACCTTAGGCCATATTTTAATTTTTTATTTTTAAATTGATCCAGTCCGTCAATGAAAACATTGAAAAGAATCCAATCTGAACCGAAGGGTTTTATGGTAAAACCGCAAAGTCTTCCTCACGAGTTTGCCTCTTCACTTTCCAAACACGAGAGAGTTCAGAGAACATTTCAGAAAAGAGGAAGAAGAGGAAGGAGGCGCTAAAAATGTCGTTTATGAGAGGAAATTTGCTCTCTAAGACTAAAAAACTCGTCAAGGGAATGGCCAAGGCCGAACCCCTCTGGCTCAAAGCCATGGAAGAGTCAGTTACTTTCTCTCTTCCTTTCTTATTATTGGGATTTATGTTTGAACCCTGATTTTGGATTCAATCTCTTCAACTACTGCAATTAATTGGGCATTTAACATGGCTTCAGTCAAATATTTTGCTTTCAGATTTCAGTTTAGATTGTAAATTTATTTATGTATTTATTTATTTTTTTCTGGGTGGGAACAATGTTATTTGCTGGGAAATTTTAAAGGGGCGCGATGCAAATCATTCAATTTGAACGCATGAATAATTAGGACATGAATTGAAGATGTGTTTGTTCATGATTATATACTCAACGCCCTAGCTTAAAGAAACAATCATATTAACCCTGAGGCATAGAAGGCATTGCAATAGCTAGGAAAATTACCAAACAGTGGAAGCTTTAACATGGCTGGACTCATAATTCTTGTCAAATTTAGGTTTTTTATATCAATCATGAGAAGCCTTGTGCATTTTATTTCATATTATTGTTAATGTTATAATTATTTTCTTTTTTCATTCTCACTGAATCAATGTAAGCATTTTTAGGTTGGTTATTATTTACTTAATTCTTCAAGTTGTGTGATACCAATCTTCTAATGCTGTAGAGGCAGAATCTTGCCTTAGGCAGTTTAGTTATGTTCGACAAAGGATTTCGGAGGCCCCAGTATTTAAGAGAGTATCAAATGCAGAATAGTCATTTAGCTAGAGAGGTAGAGGGAAGCTTAAGAAAATTATAAGGAAAATTATTTTTAAAAAAATTAAATTTAATGGGTTGAAGTTTGAATATGGTTATGATTCACAATAGAGTAAGTGTATCTAATGGAGGGTAGTCTTATAGCTAGAGATAGAGAATGAGACATAGGAAATTATATGGGAAGTTATTGAAAAACTTTACATACAAGTTGTTTAGACATGGATATGATTCACAAAAGAGTATATTGACGGCATTTGATCCATGTAGTTTATTCCACCTAATGAGACAAAGCATAGCTGTTGTTATCGTAGTTGTAGTAGTGTTAATATTTTTCATGGTCATTTTTTTTCCCATAAGGGTGACCACTTTCCTGTATTCTCTTCTGACTGTGTTTACTAGAGCTCCACCAGCAACATTTCCTCGAGCAGAGGGTAAAATTCAAACCATTACTCTTCCTGAGGATGCCTACGTGAAGAAATTTTACAAAAAATATCCGGATTCGAAATACCATGATCCAATCAAGTATGCCCTTTTTCTCCTACCTCTGTGTATCCAGTTACAATATTCAAGCATCAATCATTCTTTGTGTTGTCGTGTGATGTACTGCTATCTTGATGAGTTTGGTTTCTACAGTGTGATATGTATGATGTGGTCATGAGGGGACTGAGTAGCTAAATATGCATTGTTGAACTAGTCATGTTGTGAACAGTGTCAGCCAAGCCAATAGCCTGTTCGCAACTTTGCACTTGAACAGTATGAAAGAGTCTATAAGTTTTTTGGGCTGCTATCTGATTATTTTGTGCTTTCTTATGTTTTATGATAGTTGTGTGGTCCTCAAACCTCAAGTGCTATTTTTCCAATACAAATATGGCATGGTTCACATTGTTTCTCAAGTTATGTGTTAGCGCTATTGTTAATCTGTGCCGCACATACATAAAAAAAGGGATTAAGTTATGCTGGTTTTAGCAATTTTCTAAGAATCCTAAATCCGTCATTGGAATATCTTTTAAATACTTCCAAAGAGTAGTGTACTGTAAAAATTTCAAGTTGCCTCCAGTTTTGTCATGAAGTCTCGTACGTAGCATAGCCCTTGTCTGCATGTCTATGCTATTTAGCATCAAATGTTGTAGTCAATGATTCCTTTGTATGTAATGTTGGAACAGGATATCTGCTTTTGATCATCCTCCGTCACGTATATATGCCTTGAGGGTTCTTGAGTTGAAAGAGCAGGGCATAAATGAGGAACAAGCAATGGCTGTAGCTGATGTATGTAACCTGAAATTTCCTGCATATGATGATCATTCTACAATCTGTTTTCTCCCTTTTGTCCTCTAATGATTAGTTGAAATTTCTTCTTTCTTAGATGGAATATCTGGCAGAGAAGAAGGAAAAGAAGAAAGCATATGCTCGCTTGAAGCAAATTGCGCGTCTTCAAGGAAAGAAACCTCCTCCAAACCCATATCCCAGTGCCATCAAGGAGATACAAGCCGAGGAGAGGAAATACGTTCGTGATCGTTTCCACAATCCCAAGATACGCGAAATTCTGGAGCAACAAAAAGCGGAGGCAAACCAGAGATTTGGAGATAGTGGTTGGTAATGTATAGGCTAAGTTACAACGTATTGAGACTTTATCTCTTGATCAAATGAGCTATAACAATAATATTGGCCAATTAGCTACTGGAGTGCATGCCATAACATTAAAGGTGGGATTATCATTTGTCGCATTAGGTTGAATGCACTAACAAATTGTGTCAAAATTTTATTCAAGCATCATTCTACCAACAAAAGTGTTTAGTTGCAAACCTTTACTATTAGTTAAGGTTCCGTTAGCTATCTACTTTGTTGTTAATTTGTCTGTTAAGTGGTTTGTTTATGTTGGATTTTGTTTGCATAAGTATGAAAATTTTTCCGTCATAATTCAACATTAAGGATCTGTTAAGTGGTTTAGAAATATTTGCCAATGTTTTTAGAGTTTGGCAATGTTATATAGCATTCTTTTTACCAGTTTCATCTAGTAAGATTGAAATTCTAGTGCAAATAGTTAGATTCATTTGTAACATTTGAAAGTTTAACCTTCACAGTTTATAGCATTGTAAAATACTTAATCAGTCATTACAATTTATGAACGGAGAAAAAAACGAGAAAGTGATCTCCAAACCATTCGAGCAATGTGTGCTGTGTCAAAACATAATTTCTTCTAAAAATGATTTCCTAAGCGTTATTATTTTTGGGCATAATATACATTCCATTATTATCTTATGGACATATCATGCCACACCAAATATATATGCCGTTTACATGGTTGAATATAAAAGTAACCTACTTTCAAAAATCTTTTTGAGAAAAGCTCATTCAAATAAGGGTCTATAGCACGAGAAGAGATGAAATTTCTCAACAAAACATAAAAATATATCTTAGTACCAAGTAACAAAAGAAATAAAATTAAAATCGTTGCCAGCATCCATTTCTCTGACAACTAAATTGATGTCCTACAAATATTTCAAGGACCAATTTTCACCCGTAACCATTATTATTTTAAGATTCAAACTTTAGTGGGAAGCTAAAAATAACAGACAAGAGAAATGAAAAACTCTATGAACATGATAGCACAACCACCCTTTATCCTTTTGGGTCTTTTACACTGTAACAATGAGCAGTTAGTAAGAAACCAAGTACTGACTACCAAATATAGCTAGGTGCCACTAGAAATGATTGCAAAAAACAAGCCATAATTCCATTCTCAATTGCCTATCAAAACTGAATAGAGGATAAAAAAGAATCCAATAATCTAAAAGAAATCCAAAATAATTTAACCAAGTAGTCATTTGAAGGGGAAAAAATTGCACCTCTTCCTCTTAATAGCAATCTTAGGTCATTGCTTTATAAGCCTTAGATAGCTAAATAAACTCATTCTATTCTTCATCATCATCCTCTACTAGTATCCTCTTGCAAGCTTCATAGCACATGAAAGAGATACCTGCAGCTGGCACCAACTTCATGCAGCTAGGTCCCAACCCTCGATACAATCCTTGAATACCTTCTTGTTCAAGTATGCTTGCAAGGGCATGAACAACATTCTTGTAAACTTGCCTTCCACTGAGTGCCCCCACTTGCATATGCTTGCGAGCCACTTCGAGTGGAAAAGTTGCGCTACTCGATATGGCACCAGCAGCGGATCCTATCAAGAGCGTTTCAATGTTTCCAATCTTGTCTTGTTTGAAGATTTTCTTGTATGCTTTTCTTAATGTGTCGTATGCAAAGTAGTTGGTGGCAGAATATGGAATTACACCAATAAGACTTGGGGCGAGTCCTCGATAAAGTTCACCAGGACCTTCTTGTTGAATTATTTTCAAGAATGCATCAACTAAACCATTATAAACACCTCTCTGCAAAATCACCAACGCAGCTTAAATTTTGTTTCCAATTTTCGGTATGATGCTTAGAAGATACATATTGAAAAGAAAATCACACTCTGGTTTGATTTTATAAGTGTGCACCTGGATGGTCAGTCGAGTTTTGACCAACTCTAGAGGATATGTGCATATAGTTGAACTAACTCCGGCACAGGCACCTGCAATCAATGACGCAGGAATAGGAAGCATGGCCTGCTCCCCAGGCTTTGGTGACAGATTCTTGTTAACTGTGTCATAAGCAAATAGCTGTGCAGAAACAAATGAAATATAATGAGACAGATGAGCATTAGTGCAAGAGTAGATTTGATCACTATCTAAAAGACAACAACTCTTTTCAAGATGTGAATTGTTAATATATAAAAAAACGGGTCACAGAAGAAAATGTTTGAAACAAGCATAACTTGTCATGGTTTGAAAGATGAATTTTTATCTTTTTAAAGTTTTATTTAAAGAGTAAACAAAAGATAATGAGATTCGATGCTTTTCTTTCCTGAAAACAAAGCATATTCCCTTAATTGCAAATATGGGACTTCTCATCATGCGTATGATTTTGGTATTCCATCACTAAAATAAATTAACCAAGCTCATCATGCCATCCCCACCAAAAAAGCAAATCTACAAAGATCAAATAGCTACACCAAAATACGGCCAACGAAAGTGATAATAAACACTTCAGTTTATGCTGAAAATAAAAGGTAATTAACCTCATTAAAAGACATGAAAACTATGGAAATCTAGTGAAGAGGATTAAAGGATAAAGATTCTGAGCTACTTAAATTAAGTGATCATGGATGCATTAGAGACAAGTTGCATTTTGACCTTTCTAAAGGGCCATCTAATATGCTTAAACACTCGTCCAACCTGAGGCAGTGGATCCTCTCAATTCGAAAATCCACTTGGCCCTTTCAAGTCATGTGGATTTTCATGGTTAATTGACAAAATGGCCATAGCATAGATGCACAAGAGTATCGAAAACAAGAGAGTTAAAAAAAAAAAGGCTCTTTATCAACATTATTGAAAATATGATTTAACACAACCAGCTTCAGGATCTATGAGGTAATAAAGGAGATGCAACATATAAAATTGAAAGTTAGGCATAACATTTTGACAGCATAACATTCAACTACTTGTAACAAATATGTATAGCATAGTAGCACATGCTACATGAATTGAAGGCTATAACAGACATCTATACTTAGTAGAAAACCTTTAGAGATAGATTACTTCACAAACTACCTATTAGTATTATCATTCAGATGAATTATTCTACTATTCATTGATAAATTTTTTGATCATACATATAGCTAACCAACAAATACTCATTCAATTTCTTACAGATACAACAAATTGATCTTAAAACTTATAACTAACAACTACATACAACAAAAAGCATTGAAAATGCATAATATATTTATTACCTCAATAGCCTTGCTAGGAGCAACCCTGATGACATTGACAAAATTACCCCTGAACAATCCCTTCCAGCCATCAGTCTTCATGATATTCTGAAACACCTCACCTGTTGAATGGCCACTACTCCCAACCATCAAATGAGTTCTTATTGTCTCCAATGGCGCCACGCAAGTTCGCGAAATTGCACCCGCGAATGCACCACTAATCAACCTCCTCAGTGAAGGGTTCTTCACCTTAACCTTCATCTTAACCCCAAAAAACCCAGCCTTTTTCTTCTTCCCCTTAACACCTTCCTCTTCCTCCATAACTAACTCCTCCGATTCAGAAACAATCTTCACTTTCCCTTCTGAATGCACGTACTTCACGTACAACTCAGTGCAGGGGATTCTGACTCCATTGTTGCTTCCTTGGGAATCAGAAGAGGGAGAAGGTGTAGGGTTTGGTGCACCAAACCCCATTCCCATTTGACCTACGCTTGCGAACAATCCACCTGGGTTGAGAGCCCATTCAGAATGAGAAGAACCTAAACCGGAAACAGAGAGAAAAAACCAATCGTTTTGTTTTCGGTTATCATCATCGTGGTGAAATCGCTGAATTCCTGTTCTTCCACCCATGAATTGATGAACCTAAAACCTTGTGTGACAAAACCTGTTATTCCTTTCCTCCCCAGTTCCCAAGGTTTAATAAATAAATAAAATAATTAAAAAATAAAAATGATTTTAGCTTGGAAGGGTTGGTGAACGAGAGGGATATTAAGAAGGAAAAACTGTTAAATGGGAAAGGCGATGAAAACGAGAGAGATAATATAAGGTGGCGGCAGCTACAGAGAGGTGTTAGGTGAACGTGAATCTTTCTTAGCGTAGCGCTGCTCTCTCTCTCTCTCTCTCTCTCTCTCTCTTTCAAGTGTTCAACACATTAGAAAGAGTAGTAGAAATGTGGATCTGTCTTATGTTATTTATACTTGCAAATTTGATTGATTCATGTACTTTATTTCGTTGTTACTTGTATGTTGTATCGACATCATATGATTTTTTTTCTTTCCCCATTTTTGTTAAATAAATAAATTAAAGCAAATTTATCATATTATTATTTATAAAAAAGGATTTCATGAAATGTTTTTATTTGATGTGAACGTTTTCTTAATTCAAAAAACTAAAATTAGAGGACCAATCCCTGTTATTTTTTGGTTTGGTTGGAAGTCTGGGTTGGTGTAACGAAGTTTGGGAAGTGAATTCAAAGAGATATATTCTTCTTTATTTGACATAGT
>NC_029790.2:130174808-130175962 GCF_000816755.2 Arachis ipaensis
AAACATTATATTTATTGGATAAATAATTTAAATTAAATATATAAAATTATAATATTTTATAATATTTATAAAATATAATAAAATATAAATAAATAAAAATATTTATACTTTATTTTATGATAAGGGTATTAATATAATTTTATACTATTATAATTTTTTTTTATTTTTTTTATTCAAAAAGAAGATTTTTTTTATTTTTTTTATCTATTTTCTATTCATTCAAAAAATATACAAATAACTCCACTTTTTTTTTTCTTCTTTTTTTTTTCTCTTATTTTCTTTTCTTTCATTTTCTTTTCTACATCCAAACAAAATGTTAATAATTTATTAAAGAGTAACAGGATATTTGAAAATTCTTTATAACTCAATTTTTATAGAAATTGAATTCAATTCCAGTATTTAAAACAAAATAATTAAATTAGTTTAGATAGAATTCAATTCAATTCTATTATTTTTTCTCAAAATCAATTCCGACCTAAATAGGTCCGATTTAAAATTCTATTCCATTGTAATTTTACTTAAAACTTAAAATGTTTAAAATATCCTTATAACCTAATTACTTCTTCTTAACTTTTGTCATTCACATTCTCTTAACGTCCCTCACTTTTTAACACACGGTCTTTTTTCTCTTACCATCTTCATTATCTTCCCTTCCATTCTCTTTCATTTCTTTTCCTTTAAGTCACTTAATATAATATGTACTTATTTTTTGAAAGGTCTACTATATAAATCTAAAAAAATTATCCACACATATAGATTTTATGTGTTTAACTTAGATTAATGACACTAAACGTTTGTCAATATATCTTAACATTTTAAGTGAAGTTGTGTCAATCATGACACTAACAAAAAGTAGCATAATTTTGTTCCATTTTAATAACATGAATTAATTGCTATAATTTAACTAATTGCTATAATTTAACGTTAATATCTAGTTTTGTTTTACTTGCTATGTCTTTAAACCATTTAACAAATTAGTTCTTGATAGTTCATATTTATTTTTTATTGTTGGTTTGTTGTTGGAACCAAACATGAAGAACCATTTATTTTTTTTATTAATAATAATATTTTTTAAATTTAATATTTTTAGATTAATCTAATTTTTTTTAAAAGAGATGAATAAATTTTAGTTGAAAAAAATTTTAGTTAGAAAA
>NC_029790.2:130176227-130181527 GCF_000816755.2 Arachis ipaensis
AAAAATCCAAACTTGTCTTTTTTAATTTTTACTAATTATTATAATAATTAATAAAAATTAAATAAAATAAATTTTGACTATTTTTAATTAATTATTTTTGTTATTAAATATTTTTTATGTTAAATATTATTATTATGTAGATAAATATGAATCATCAATCAGCAACGAATTTGGAAATCAATATCCATATCAATAAATAAGAGGTATTTAAAGATTTTGGTAGATTGAGGTAAGAATATTTTTGGTATTTAGATAAAGATTATTTGATAATAAAAAATGTTATGAAAAAAAAAGGAATCAGCACCAAATCAATTACTAAAATAATAATGTGATCTTAAAAAAAAAAGTATAACCAAAAAAGGAAGAAACTATTAAATTGGATTTTATTTAAAAAAATAAGAAATAACCATAAATTCTATAACCAAAAAAGGAAGGAAATGTTGTATTGGATTTTAATTTTTTTAAAAATAACAAATAATTCTTTTGGGTATATACAAATAAAGAATTTAATTTTTGTGCATTATTAACATTAAAGAATTTTTTACAAATAACTAATTATATATATTAGCACATCAATAAAAAAAACTAATTTTAAAACTCATAACTTATAAAATTATGCAAAAATTTGATTAAATAATCATATATAGAAATAGCACGTTAATTACTATAATTTTTCTCCAAATATAAAGATCTACAATTTCAGAAAAATTAAGAAATCCAAAGTGTACTACATGCATAAAAGAGATTATAATTGTGAATGCCATTTAGGAGAATGCGTAAAATATTATATTTAGACATAATTCGTACCGAAGCTAATTTGCTTTGTCACTCTTCCATATTGTTGGGCTATTCCTTGTGATCAAAGATAACAGTGAAGTTATTCAAATCCAGACCCAAAAAAGGTTACTTATAAACAATCGATTTTTCAGATCCCAAAAAGATAATAAATAAAAACGGAAAACCCCATCGATTTAACTAGCAAAAATAAGACCATCGATTTTTTAGCTTTTTTTAACCATGGGTAACTCTGTAAAAGGTAGCTTGCGTATCCATAAAAGAGAGATAAAAAATCTGCACAACACATAACACTGACAATGAAAACTTGATGAATCAAAGTATCAAACAACAATTATGAGGATAATATTCAATATCCTTCAGCATTACTTGCACATTTTGGACTTTTCAAAGTACATATTTATCATATGCATTACTGCATTATTTAGAACCTATAGCTGTAAGGAATAAAGAATGAACATTATTATCACACTAACTAGATCACTCACCAACTTTTGCTTGTTTGGAATAACAAGCAGAGTTTAGGCCGTTGGAAAACAGTTATTTTGGTACAAATAGAATGAAAATCTTATTTTCAGATTGATGATGCCTCAGAGAGTAAGCTGCCACTAGATTTTTGAGATCTCCTACATTGCCTCTGAAAATAAGGGTGGACATCGCGAACTCCATCCAAGTACAATGGCGTTTGCATTTCTACAAGACGCGAAACCTACCAAGCATTCCAAGAAAGAGCCGATGTTAATGATGTTCTTTCAAAAGGTTAAAAAACATAACAAGCAGTGTTTTTGCTTCCATTGAAACTAAAAGCTGGGAGGTCATACTTACAGCTCTATGAAAGGCAAACATCTCTTCTTGACCGGATAATATGGATGTGATACCAACAGGAGTACCTCCTGAACCCACATTGCCTTCTGCTAAGACATCACGGCGAAGTTTAGCACCTTCGGTCTCTGTTTCAAACTGGAAACTGAAACCAAGACGAGATTGCGGAGGTTCAGTTAGCAATGCAACATTGATCACTAGAATACCACCAGCAACAGAGTTGATAAGCCTTATATAAGCACTAGTTTATACACTACTGAGAAAATTCTAATAAGATATACATAAATCAGTAGCTATTTATCAAATCTACGTGCCTTCTATCCCAAGTTTGATAGAAACCTGAGAACTAAAAAATTCAGATTTCAGATACAGGGTTATTTAGGGCCTCCAACTTTTTAACTAAATCAATAAAACATCACTTTTGGAACCTATCAGTACAAATACTGCATTTGCTAACAATAGATATTGGTGAAACTGTGACTAAAATTCCTTATTGCCTCGCCTCACATATTATGTATGATGCATTTTAGCAATTGTAACACGGTTTGTAAATCAGTCAACATAGACTTGCCGCACGCTTCCGGGATTTTGAAAATACCTAGATTTGGGAATTCAATGAAAAATGTTTATAATCTGAGCCATCTGTTCCCAGCTACATGGCATCAGAAGAAAATTTAAGACTACAAGAATAAGAATCAATTACCAGGTTAGAGCTCCTCTAAAGGATTCATACTTTTTAATCTGAAAGTTCTTTCTGCACAACATAAATAACACAAATCAACAAGGTTACCTCTCCAAGTCAAAAAGTGTGCCATCCTCAGTTCCTTGAAATAATTCATCAATTGAGGAGGATGCCAAGCAACAAAGGCAGCAATGATGATTGTACAACTCGTCAATTAGGGTTATAAATCTCCTTGCCTGAAAAGTAAAATATATACAATATAAAAATCAAAACAAGACAGGGCTATGCAGAAACAATTGTACTAATTCAATGCAATGGCTGTTATTTAGGAATATTCTATGAAATAATGCAGATACAGAGTGAGAGAATACGAGTTTCATAACCTAAAATTTCCCTTCATAGTAAAATAAGGCAATTATCAATACAGTTGAGGTCAACTCAACCTTTCAGTAACAATACCTTGTCACGGATGCGCATACTCATCACTGGAATATCAGATATGAAAACAGTGTGATAGTTTTTAGCAACTGCAATATAGTCAGCTGCACCCAACTGAAAGCCGAGAGAGAGAGAGTAAACAAGTTGTCGTATATGCACAAACACTAGAATAAAACTTGAAAGCAAGTTACATCATAAAAATGGGGATTAAGGAACAACAACAGAGCATGATATTGTACTATTCCTACCCTTTTCAGTTTTCAGAACCAAACCTCCCAAACATGGTCGTCTGCGGATGATTTATCTATCAAACTTTGAAGCTTAATTTGTTTTCTAACAATGATAACTCGCACTGTTATTACTCTAAATATTCATTGGTGCATGCTATAGCTACAGTAGTGGATAAATGATCATTTTGGGATCTGATTTTGCAATATATACCATACAAATAAATGAGGCTTTATGGATTTCACTCGAGCAATTCAAGCCACCTAGTATTCAACTAATACTTTATTAAAAAAAGGATTCTACATTGATCCAAATTTCTAATACAAGACTGTCAATACCCCTTACCCTGAGGCGAGTGTAGTTGACCCTAAGGTCATTGAGGCAAGATCAAAACCACATCAAGTAGGAATTTAATCACCAGATGTTCCATGTGAACTAACCAATTGGGGAGAGAGGAAAGAGAATAGGGTTGACAATGTACCGGACGACCACAGAGATACTCAAACGTGAAGCGTGCAACTCCCTCACAACTTTCAGAAACCTCAAGTGTCCTGTCATTGAAACAAAAATTATATGATTCAAGGTTACTATTTGTCTATTTACCATTGTTTGACAGCACTAACTATAATTAGATTCGTAGAGTACCTTCCAAACATCACTGAGATGGTGTTGCTGATTATTCTTCCTCCAAACCTTCCTGTTACGTCATGCCACTTCTTCTCGAATTTATTGACAGCTTCTGGTTCAATGGGCCAGAAATAGTGCATCTACATTTGATTAACCATTAAAACTAAAATTGTTCCAATTAAGCATTATATATTAGCGCCTATCTTTTATAATTGTGCAACATGAATATAAAAAAATCAGCCACCAAGCCACCGTATAGGAATACATATGTGGTGTTCATGAAAAATTTTGATTATAATGCTATAAAAAGGTTTGATTATTCTACTGGGACAAGTTTTGATTATGATATGTTTCATTATTCTGGTAGCTGATTATTCTGTTGAAAAAGATGTGTGAAAGAACATGTATAAATATACACGAAGTTGATTTTTGGTGTTTATTGAGCATTTTTATATTTTTTTTACATAAAACAATAAACACAAAAAGATGAGTGAACAAACATGTATAAATATACACAAAACTTATTTTTGGTGTTTATTGAGCATTTTTATATTTTCTTTTATATAAAACAATAAACACAACAAGATTTATAACTTAGTGGTTAAAGAATTTGTAAAGGGTACGACTTGAAGAGACTAGATTCAATTCCTCACGTAAACCATTTTGGAATTATTTTTACAAATTGTGTGAGAGACAAATGTGAGAAAGACCAAAATATAAATCAAACTACCCCAATTCGCTTTATATATTGGTCTAGATTTAAATTTATCATAGTGAAGTATATGCTTACCAACTATTGATTATTTTCCTTTCTATTCATAACACAATATCAGCTCTTAATTATTACTTTTGAATGACTTTGTTAACTATATGTTGTAGATGACATATAAGAGAAATCAATGACCAGTTGACCACAATAGTTGAAAATAGAATTCAGAGGTGCATACCATCAATATACAAATATTCAAGAAAAGAAAATCATTGTTTTATAGCAAAGTTGACAATATGACATCCCATTTGTAAATAGATATCTTTAAATTCTCACCTGATTTGCTGATCTCTGTGCTATAAACCGACGGTAGTCAACTTCACTTCCTACTAATACATTCTCACAATGCTGTTCCAACTTGGATACAAGTTTTTGGAAGATTTCTCGTTGCATACCAGCCTGAACAAGCCAAATTATCCAAGAAAGAGAATAGGAAACAAATAAGACCTCATATCCAACAGGTCTGGATTCCAAGGCTCCTCCATCCCCACAACATAAAAAACACATCATCCTTGTAATAACTTGACCCACATGCAGCAAAAGAGAGACAAATAAAAAACACACACCTCATTTAAATCCTTCGGCGCTCGATTACTGGTTGCCACAATAATGGTTCCACTGCTCAGTAATCTGCTTAGAATTCCAGATAAAGCCACAATAGCAAATACATCAACAGTCTGAAATAGAGCATCAAAAAGTCATTATAATTTGCGATTCTGAAAGGATCAGATCAGCAAAAGCTACAAGTAGCATAGTGCAGAGAGTGCTCACAGAATGAATCAAATAGGCAGGACAAAACAATGGAAGAAAATCAACCCTACAAGCTAAAACAGTGATGCCTTAAAGCCTGCTTCCAGACAGTGTGATCTGGAGGCTGGAGGTAATGTGTACATAGGGGTGCAAAAAACTTATTTGCACAAAAGAAATCCAAGCACCTTA
>NC_029790.2:130181712-130189742 GCF_000816755.2 Arachis ipaensis
TCACCAAAAACTTCTAAAAGTGGAAAGGAACAGTACATGCCCATTGTTAAGCAAGAAAACCAAACAGAATTATAATACATATGAAAATACCCCATTACATCCATTTTACTTTCTAAATAATTAAATCAGTCATGATGGCTTCTGAAAAAAATAACCTACAATACAAATAATGAGAATCTATTATAATACGATTTTACATTTTTATTTACCTGTATTTCATCAAAGCACAAAATACTAGCCCCCTTTCTGTCCTCTTCTTGATTCAGGAAAAATTCATCTGCTACAGCTGGAAGTATGTTTTTCATCTGCATCTCTTGCTTGTACCTTTCCTCTGCAGCTAGCCACTCCTTAGCTTTTGTGTCAAAAGGAAGATTCATAATCCAACCAGCAATGCTAGACTGCAAGGACTTCTCTTCCATTTGAGTTTTCCATATCTTGTGCATGTGTTCATTTATTCTAAGCATGGCCTGCATATTGATAGGAAAAGATTAAACTCTTTCTCTTTCAGCGCTACATTCACAGTAGTCTGACTAAAGAAACATGATAAATAGTCCAGGAAAAAATACTCACCTCATGGAAGTGATACCTTCTTCGATGTTTAACTATTCCCTCAGTGGCACTGTAAAACATGTCCATCAGCATTGTCTTCCCTTCGGCATTAAAAATGTGATCAAGATTATCAGAAAAAAAGTTGCAAAATAAAGCAGACATTATATGAAAACTGGAAGCTGATATAAATGATGTAAGCATAAACGTAAAGCATTATGATAACCATAAATTAAGTGGTGGTGAAGTTTGAACTACAGGTAACATAGAGATTCATCTGAAATAAAGAAAAATGAAAGAATGAAGTTACCTGTGCCAACATTGCCATATATGTAAAGTCCTTTTGGGGCTGGAGGAGCAGTAGGACGTCGACCAACTAGTGAATCCAACTTCTTCTCACGTTTCAGATATGACACCCATTTTCCGACCCCTGGCTCCATATTTTCTGGTTTCTTACTGAGTCACAAAAGACTTCTCCCTTTAATAAAATGTAACTAGTACAGAAAACATAATTTGAAGCAAAACTCAAAACAAGGAAACATCAACAAATTTCAAACCAAGGAAACATAAATGAAGCAAAATTAGAAACTCAGACAAAAATATAGGTTTGATTGAAAATTCTCAGAAGCAAACCGATCACATGCTTAAGCAGCAGGTTGAAACCAAATCACCTAAACTTTGACTCAAAATTTACCGGGAGGACCATCTATCAACAAGTTTATTGTTCAACCGCTTCCACCAATCCTCCTCTTTCTGCTGCTGCTCAACTTCCTCCGTGAGAAGCTTTCGCCGTTCACTCTCCCTACTCTTCTCCCATTCAGATAGTTTTAACTGCCACAAGTGGAAGACTATGATTTTAAAATCACATTGACAAAAACTTACAGAATCCTTGAACATCCATAACCAAGTAAAAAAGCACATTGCTAGGCACAAACGAAAGGATGAAGAAAGATTAGAATAGAACAAAATATCCAGTTCCAATTTTACATGATATTCTTCCATATCTTTCTCATACTTCTCCAACCTTGCAAGCAAGTTCTCAAGCTCTGAAGCAACACCCTCTTGGTATGGATCATGCTTCAACTTCCCTTGCTCCACTAGATTCTTATACTGCACAAGCGGCCCTGTAATGATACCAAAAAAAACTAACTAAATCAATTGACAAATTCAAATTCAATATTTAAAAATTAGAGCTATAAAATTGAACAGCTTTCTTCGCTATCTTTGCCACCACCGGAACCTATCATAAGAAAGGAACTTGCCTACCACGCAACCAACTAGAAATTGGTATAACAATGAATAATTAAGAGAATTTAACTTCATTTCGCGAAATAAAAATGAGAAAGAAATTGCAGAAGGTGGAGCTTGGTGAACCTGGACGGCTTTGTGGGCGAAGGAGAGAGTGATCGCAAAAAGAGCGAAGCGCATTGAAACGAAGCTTGGAAGCTGGGTTTGTTTCTGCAATGAGCTTCTTGGACTCAGAGAGAAGATAGAATATTCTTCTCATCTTTTTCCAAATCCGTAAACGAGGTTGCTTTTTGCGTTATGCTTTGAATGCGATCATAAAGAATGCAGGTAGCTCGTAACATAAGAGAGGGACAAGTAGAGTTGAGAAAGAAGGAAGGTAGATGGCGATTGACGTGGCCGTTTCTGTTACCACCAAAATTTGTCAGGCAAAGTATAGGGTGGACCTTTTTTAAGAATTTTCGTCGCATGATCGCATCTAAGTGAGGGGTTTTATTTTTATTTAAATAAATAATAGCTTAATTATTATCTCACGTATGTAAAATTTGAAGAAGTTGCGTATATTGGTTAATTTCATAGTGATCAAATGTTCGCTCACTCTAACGCTGGACTCATCTTAGTAACTAAGAGTGATGAATCATTCCATCAGAACCAAGCTTTCACGTGCAATTACCAACTTAGCCCTCCAACTCCCTTCCTATACCTCCGAACGCAGACTAGCAGAACAAACCTGCTTGACCCTCCTTCATTCTTGCAACACTCTCACCAACCTCACACAAATCCACACCATCATCCTCAAATTGGGTCTCCATAACAACCCTCTTGTTCTCACCAAGTTCGCTTCAACATCTTCAGATCTCAATGCCATTCACTATGCTGCTTCATTCCTATTCTCCCCCTCTAATAATAATAACAATCTCTTACTGTATGATGCATTCTTGTTTAACACTGTTATCAGGGCTTATGCTCAAACGGCTGGCTCAAAGTTTAAGGCTTTGGAGTTTTACAAAACCATGTTTAGCTATGGCGTTTTGCCAAATAAGTTCACGTACCCTTTTGTGCTCAAGGCGTGTGCTGGCATTGGTGACTTGAATTTGGGGGAAATGGTTCATGGATCTTTGGTGAAGTTTGGTTTTGATGATGATCGTCATGTACAGAACACTATGATTCACATGTATTGTTGTTGTGGGGAAGGGGTTGAGTTTGCTCGGAAGGTGTTTGATGAAAGTCCCAAGATGGATTCCGTTACTTGGAGTGCTATGATTGGTGGATATGCGCGTCTGGGGCGGTCTATGGAAGCTGTTGGATTGTTTAGGGAAATGCAGGTTAAGGGTGTTGTATCTGACGATGTCACCATTGTTTGTGTGTTGTCTGCTTGTACCGATTTGGGTGCACTTGAGCTTGGGAAGTGGTTAGAGTCTTATGTTGAGAGGAAGAAAATACCAAAGTCAGTGGAGCTCTGCAATGCTTTGATAGACATGTTTGCAAAATGTGGTGATGTTGACAAAGCTCTGGAACTGTTTAGACAAATGAGTTTTCGCACTATAGTTTCATGGACTTCGGTGATTGTTGGTTTGGCAATGCATGGCCGCGGCTTAGAGGCTGTTTCGTTGTTTGATATGATGATTGAGCAAAGGGTGGCACCTGATGATGTTGCATTTATTGGGGTCCTCTCTGCTTGTAGCCACTCCGGGCTGGTCAATAAAGGACATTACTATTTCAATTCAATGGAGAAGAACTTCAGCATTGTGCCAAAGATTGAACATTATGGATGTATGGTGGATCTGTTAAGTAGAGCTGGACTTGTCAAGGAGGCTTTGGAATTTGTTCAAAAAATGCCTATTAACCCAAACCAAATCATCTGGAGAAGCATAATCACTGCTTGTCATGCTCGGGGTGAGTTCAAGCTTGGAGAGAGCATCTCAAAAAAACTTATCAGAAGCGAGCCAATGCAAGAGTCTAACTATGTACTGCTTTCAAACATTTACGCAAAATTGCTTCGCTGGGAGAAAAAGACCAAGGTTAGAGAGATGATGGATTTGAAAGGGATGAAGAAGATCCCAGGAAGCACCATGATTGAACTGAATAATGAGATGTATGAGTTTGTTGCTGGAGATAAGTCACATAATCAGTCGAAACAAATATACGAAATGATGGACGAGATGGGAAGGGAGATAAAGAGGGCTGGCTATGTGCCTACAACCTCACAGGTATTGCTTGACATTGATGAAGAAGACAAAGAAGATGCTTTGTATAGACACAGTGAAAAAATTGCCATAGCTTTTTCTCTTTTGAATACACCCCCTGGCACACCCATTAGACTCGTGAAAAACTTGCGTGTCTGTGAAGATTGTCATTCTGCTACTAAGTTCATATCTAAGGTTTATAACAGAGAGATTGTGGTGAGGGACCGCAATCGGTTCCACCATTTCAAGAATGGCGTGTGCTCCTGTAAAGACTTCTGGTGACCAGTTGATTGAAGTATCATTAATTTTCTTCACATTTTCTGAAACATCAAAATTTTCATGTCTGAATATCATTTTGGGATTACGATTTTTAATTCTTTTTTCAAGGTTTCTACTTTCCATCATGTACAAAATGTTGTCCAAAAACTGACTAGGAGGTAGATGAATAACCATGGGTCAATCTTGATGCTATATCCTAACAATTCACGAGACAGTTAAAGTTTCTTTTGTTGGTGTCAAAACATAGGTATTGTCCTCAGTTACTTGTCTGAACCAAGGGTAGAAATGCTATTGGTTGCCAACTTTTGTACGGCTGAAATTGAAATGTAAGCTATGTAATTTACTAAGGTAGCCATTTTAGAGTTAATTTCATGAAATCAATGAAGTTATATGCATTATTTTGGAATAATAAATAAATTGATTCCAAATAATTATTTGTCAATGTGCACCCTTAGGATGCATTTGGACAAGTCATTTGCAGGGAGTAATGTATTGTTTAATTGTATTTAAAACATTCTCTTATAGCATATGCTGTTCAGATATTTGCTTATAGTTTTTTGTAGTTTCTCTAGGTTAAAGGCTACCTTATAACCCAAGAATCAGGAATTTGAAATTGTCTACTTCACACTCCCCTCTCCTGGATTCACTTTGCCCTTGCTTTTCTAGTTTCTTGTTTTCATAGCCAGCCAGAGCTTGCTGATCTGAGGCCTACATCAGGTGTGTATTTGTAACTTGCTGCCTTGTTCCCAAATATGTTTATCAATGTATCATGACGTAGAAGCTGATCTCTTTTCATATGCCCTATGACAAGATCTCTCTGGATCATGCTTTTGGAGTTGTGGATTTTTCATATGGATTAACATCATCTTTTTTCTTGAAAAGATTTTGAATCCTGTAAATGAAAAGCAGACATTGTGACAATCTTTGGTTTATCATTTATGTTGTTGTATCTGGTTGGAAAATAATACCAAAATCATTAGTTATTCCTTTTCATTCTATGCTTTATTTGCGCTATGATTACTCTTTTGGCATCTCTTTGCTGCTCTACACAGGGTTCAATGGTGTTTCTTCATGCATTGTTGCATGATTTTACTATACTACTGTTAGGCTTTTGTACTCTTCTATTCAAATAAAATTTCATTCTCTATAAAATATAATGATTTATAATGTATAAAATTATAATCTCATTCTTATATTTTCGTTAGACAGTTTCATGATTCATCTTGGATTTCTGGTTCAGCAATCAGCATCTCGAAGAGTAGTTGTTGGAATCTTGTTTGAAGCTCAGGTTGATTCCATTCTTTGTCAGTAAGCTCTTTCTATGTTCTTTTCTATTTGTTTTGGTATAACTATGCCATGCTTTCTCCTTGGAATATGCTTTCTTTTCTTGTCTTGCTTGATAATATTTGATGAAATCACTCATTTTAATTGATATTTCCAATAGTGAGTTAGATATTGTCTCTTGGATAAAACTATAGACATGAGAGACGGAGCAGATATTTTCTATCTCTACAACCAAACAAGTTTCTATATCCAATGGTTTCTGTCTCAGAAACAGTATCTAAATATAGCCATAGAGATAGAGAAAATACAATAGTTTTCTCTCCTTGAAGTACCAAAATTTATATCTCTATTTCTGTCTCTATAGATAAACGAGTCTTTATGTTTAAATCTCTGTATTTTTATCTTAGAAATAATATCCAAATAAGTATTTGGGACACTAATTTTCTAAATTGGATGAATGAGCATGAGGTGTATGATTCTCTATTCTCTAATTTGATGTCTTTTGTAGCTTGAAACAAGAAGAATCAAACTAGCATCAAGCATTTATAATCAAATGCATCCAAAAAAGAGAAAAAGAAAATCAGAAATAAAACACTGCACAAAATACTTAACGAATTTTACGTAGTCATAATTTCCATTTATTCAATAATGTAAATTTTCATAGTCAATTTTAATACTTCACTTACAGAAGACGTTTTAAATGAAAAGTTAGCTGAATTTAAATATGAATTATGTTATAATTTATTATATATTGATAAATCGATTACAAATTGAAAGTGATTATAATCGTAACTAATTGAATAAAAAAACAATAAAACCTAATCCAAAGTTCCAAACTAAATAAAACAACTCAAATTTAAAATAATAACAAATTTATTATATACCTCTAACAAATTAATTAAATGTGCATGTATTGACTCAAACATGTTATAGGAGGAGAAACAATATTAGTGGATGTCCCTTGAGCATGATTGCTGTTGCATTAGCTGGACGGCTGGGATCACTTTAATCACAAACCATATATTACTATTAATAGTAATTGTTATACTTTGAAAATAAATAAAAAGTTGTTAAGGGAAGGTTGAAGTCTCAAATGTTCTTCATAGTATGGACTTCATACAGAACATCTTGCAATATGAAGGGGATTAGTGTTCCTTTGGGTATGTGAAATTAAGGAGGTTATTTGAGAAACAGATTGTACATAAAGGTTCTCACTAGAGAAATTGGTAAGTGCAGCTTCCTTTGATTCGAGAGACAACCAACAGTGCTGCTAATTGGATGACAACAAATGCAGCAAAGTAATAGAGATATTATATGGAATGGCTAGAATTAGGATACGAGATGCAACATATTTTGCATCAAGACATATTTAGCTAACTTTTTCCTGTTTTCTTTCTTTCTTTCTTTACCTTGTACACCCAATAAATGAATAAATAAATGCCTTCCCAATAAATAAAAAAAGTACAAAAAAAACTTGTAGTTTTTTAAATTCTGAAGGAATTCAATGTTAATCGGGTGAACCGTGAAATGGTAGTTTGGGGGAAAGAAGGAATTTTTTTAGTATAGCTCACTCGCTTGATGAACAATACATTGAGGAGCGGTGTTTCTTGTCCGTTTGGGGCCCATCTATCGCTGTTCCTGGTGCCTGTTCATTGTTGAATCTTATCCTCCATTGTATCATTTTGAGCAACGATTTGGTGATTGAAAATTGAAATGGGTGTGTATGACGGATGAGACGCCATTACTAGAACACCTACGTTCTCCTCGCATAAAATTAGGAGTAAATTTCGAAAAACAAAAGTACTACCACCAAGAAAATAAAACGGGGCATTTTAAAATCTTAATGTAAAACTAGCAGTTCCTATGAAAGAAAGAATGAGTAAAGGGTGATAGCGCCACCATTTGTCGAAAACTCGAAATAAATAAGATGCAAGAGAGATTGGGAGTATGACGCAAGAGGCGTGCCATATTTCTCAATTCTCATCTAGTTTATCACCAGTGTCCAAAACAAAATTGCAAATAAACAGCTCATTATGATAACACCAGCAAAATCTGTATAAACACAAGCAGCGACATAAACAAATAAAAGACCACTTCGTTCACTACAATAATAATTCAAAACAGAAGTTCTTGAAGGAACAGTCGAGGCCCTAAAGTGCAAACATCTACAGAATACAGAGTACAGAATTTGAATCCCACAAATTCATAGCCAGGATACCGCAAAATCCTAATAGCAACAAAAACCCCTAATAATAAAACGGTCATCATAGAACATAAAACTACACAAGGCTCAAAATGGGCTCAGTGGTTTAGGAGCCTTGGGCCGCTGAATGCCGAAAAGATAAATTCGTTGCATCCATGAGATAGACTCTTCACCAGCGTGGTATTCAAGATGGCACTGCAAAATATTGAGAGAGAAAAAAAGGGTCAAGGGAAGCAGCCAACAGCACAAACCCCAGAAAGCAAATGTGTCAGTTAAGAAAGGACAAT
>NC_029790.2:130189833-130209051 GCF_000816755.2 Arachis ipaensis
TGATGTATTTAACGCTTTGAAAGTGTATATTGAAAACAAAAAAATTGGTTTCTCAATATTCCACCAAAGAAGCCTCATCAACTCGGGGTACAAAAATGTACAAATATTTATAATGCTATAGTTAACATTTCAGCATTACTTTTGTTATGAGCCGAGCAGTAAGTACTAATACAATATATACAAAGGACAATCAAGAGCAATCCAATATCAACAAAATCATAAATTTGGGGTGTCGATGCAAGCAAAAGTATCTAGTAGCAAGCACATTTGAATTATCAACTAGAATGGTTAATAGAAAAATAATCCTTAATCATCACCTAACTAATGGAAGGACCAATATAATCCATTGTCGTATCTTCAAGGGACTAATTTAAAACATCCTCAATAGAGGTAGTTAAGGAGTTTAAATATTGACCATTAACCCTATAGTTTGGCAAAGGATAACAAAAGGTATAAATCCAATTCTAAAATTGCATCCTGTAAGGCTGTAAGAAACTGAGACACCAAAATATTTAAACAAGCTACCAATAGATGAAAGATAAGCAAATTAACAGCACTAGAAAGAAAATGATTGATTGATTCTGGCATGCTAAGTGGTGTATCTAACCAAAACATAGTGCTGGACAAATATAGAAAATTAAAGCATTGGACAAGAAAGAACATACTGTAGGTAGAGGTATCAATCTGCTCAGGAAGTTGCTTAATATCAACCTCAAACCTGGACTGAACCTGAAATAGAAAAGAAAGGAAATTAGTAACCTGGACTGTGATAAGGATGGCAGATCACAGCTTGGTAAAAATCCAAACGCCCACTAAAGTTATAGTGAAGATTGCATTTCTGCAAACAGCAGCACTCACAGAAATAAACTGTACTAAACACCAATGTATTCAAAAATAAATCTATCCAACTTGGACTCTTTAAAGAATCTAAATTTTATAATTCGAAATTTTTTCATAAAATTGAAAAAGCTGAATGAAAATTTTTTATTCAACAAGGTGATATTTTTGGTAAAGCCACACTAAAACCATGCAAGACAGAAACAACAGGGTAGGGGGAGAGGTGACTTAGCATAAATAAAATAACAGGCTGAAAAATGGACATGCAAGGACTTCAGGGACTTTGTTTGACTTTGGTTGTTATGTTACGGCTGGACATGAAATCCCCCAAAACAGAATTTCTGGGTGATCCATGGTGTGGGTATTCGGAGCAACATCTATGTTGATTCAGTCAGATTTTCCAGTTTGTGAAGATCTGCTATGGAGTATTGTCAGTTCATGGTTTGATGACATTGCTGATAGTTTAAGCAGGTCATTTACGATGAGCAATCAAGTCTGCAAACATGTGAAATCAGAAATTTCGAAACATAGGCCAGGGACAGAATGCCAGAAAAGAGGGAGACTACTGAGATACCATAAATGACAAGCTAAAGAATATGGAAGGAGGACTACATCAAACTCAACAAAATGAACATAAGTGTCTTTGAACAGAATCACAAACCAAGCACCCAACCAAACAAGAGAGAGAATCAAAAACCATGGCACCAATGTATCAACCCTCAATACCATTAACTCACGAGGATTCTGGACTATTTTCACAAGCCTTGCCACATTTTCATAAACAATGTCAATCATCAAAAAAGACAGCATAAGTCATCATACATACATTGTTAAGGACATCAACGTCATTAGCACATGAAACAAATGTAATTGCTAGGCCTTTCGTGCCAAACCTTCCAGCTCGACCTACCTGCTCAGAGTTTCAGCCAGAAAGAAATTAGACTGCAGATAAGATATAACTAAGTGAAAAATGAAACTTAGAAATAGAAGATTTTCTAGCCATACTCTGTGCAAGTAAGTGTCTGCAGAATCGGGCATGTCATAGTTTATAACTATATTCACGCGTTCGATGTCAATTCCCCTACCAACCAAATCTGTAGCCACAAGAATCCTAGTGTGGCCCTCCTTAAAACCTTTGTATCGCTTTAACCTACAAAACCATTAACCACAATCAGACAAGATTTAATAGTGCACACAACCAAGCCTTCCCTGTTTTAGAAAAACAAGAAACATACAAAATGGGAAATCCATTAAATGGCCCACTTAAATGACACAACCAAAAATCCAAGTGCAAGCAGACAACAGCAATGAGCAACACAAACAGGAAGAGTCAATATAATTGCCCGCAGAACCAACAATTCAAACAGTACAGCTCAATATACCTTCTAAAAATTCAAAACATTAGCACTAAGTAGCAGATGGCTCTCAGTCATATCAAAACAATGACATTTACACAGACTAGTGCATACATGACATGAACACAGTACTTAAATGTTCTCAGAACCCCACTTTCAGGTAAAACCATTATATCATACAACACAAGCCTACAGATCAATTCCAATTAAGAGAAATATCCAAGTTGCTCGTCAAGGGTACACTAAATTATTAAAAGAAAAAAATGAATGATAGAAATTGTGAAACTTCCAGTGCCACACATTGTACTGTGAAAATGCACTTCAAAATTTTAGACCAAGTGTTTAACTTAAGTATAATAAAATAATATACTGCTCCTGCGATTCTGATTTATTACATTTTCTTGCTACATATTCTCCATTAAAAAATGAAATCATAGCAAACTCTAACATCAGATTCACACACATATCAACCCATAATTTAATGGTCCATTAATATCACACAATACAAACCTTTCTTCCTGGGACATTCCAGAATGAATACATATTGATGGAAAGTTGCACTCCACAAGTAGTTTGTCAAGCTCAGCTGCTCTGCTAACACTTTTAACAAAGATCACAACTTGATTAAAGTCCAATGCATCAAGAAGGTCATTCAGCTTCCTGTTCTTTTCCTCCTCTTTCAATTTAATATAGTGCTGCAATTTCAATCCCCCAATGTAAGCCATTCAGCTAACATATTATCTATCAAAAAATTAATTTGCAAAAAACGCACCTGCACAAGTCCATGAAGGGTCAACTTGGCTTCGTCGTCAACATAAATTTCCATTGGCTGAAAGCAACAATGTCACAGTAAATCATATTAGGAGCCTTCCTCAAGCTAACAGAATCCAGAACGAAATGAATGATGGATGCAGATCCCTTGAATCACAGTTCTGGTCCATCAGTTTTGTCTCCTTGTAGATACATTTTTTTCAGTCACACCATGCAAAATTCCACTGACACTCTGACACACTAAGAACAATGTAGGCAAAACCCCAAAATGCACTAGGAACTTACCCCCACAACAACCAAAACTCAAGGATATCCTAAGTTGTGAAAAGTCACATCTGATAGACATACTATTAGAGACAAAAACTAACTTCCAAAGTGAAACATGGAGGAAAAGTACATAAGAAGGACTACAGCCACAAGAAGGACAACAGTCACAGATAGGAGTTCCTAAAACAACCCAGCTAAGGTCTTCTAGCCCAAGCTATGGTCACACAACCACTCTTCACCCCACCAGTTGTTTGTACCATGAAAGTGGATTTGAAAACAGAAGAAACTATCCCGACAGAAACTCCTATCAAGAGTAAAATTTTCAGGAAGCAGAGCGTTGTAAACATTTAATGATCTCTCAGGGAATGCGAGTATTATGCAAAAGAGACTTCAAATACAAGTAGAGCTGGCCATGGGACATTACATCTTGCATAAATTTCTTGCAGACAGGACGAATTTCCTTGCTAAGTGTTGCAGAAAACATCATCACTTGCTTATCATGGGGAGTCATCTTGAAAATGTCTTGCACGTCTTTTCTCATGTCTGCATAAAGCGTAATAGGAATATTTAAAACCATATCCAAATTAAAGAGCACTCAAATATAAGATTGAACACAATTACAGCACAGCAATTAGACATACCCAGTGATTCCAGCATCTTATCACATTCATCTAAAATGAAATGCCTAACATTCTTCAATGAAAGGTCCTTGTCCCTAGCCAGTGCTAGTATTCTTCCAGGTGTACCAACAACAATATGAGGGCATTCATTTTTCAGTAGATCCTTATGAACTTTAATGTTGACACCTCCATAGAAGACAGCAACCTTGAGATCAGGTAAGTAAGTGCTGAACCTCTGAAACTCATGGCAGATCTACATGGAAGAAACCGAAAAGATATCTAAAATAAGATTGAGAAGATACTAGAATAGTAAATTACATCACCATTCATATAATAAACTTCAAATAAAATACCTGGTATGCCAATTCCCTAGTGTGGCACAGAACAAGTGCAGAAACTTGTCCTGCAACAGGGTCAATCTGCTGCAAAGTTGAAAGAACAAACACTGCAGTTTTTCCCATTCCCGATTTAGCTTGACAAATCACATCCATTCCAAGGATTGCCTGAGGTATGCATTCGTGTTGCACTGGTGATGAACCAAAGACGGTCGAAGGAACCGGTGGTAAGTAAAACAAACCTTTCTGACCCTTTGCAGGGCTACCAAAGCATATTAGTTGCCCAAAATAAGATTATATAGAAGTATTACCTGCGAAAAGAAAATTTGACAAATAAGTACGGTCAGAGATACGTCAATTTTTCAGTCTCTCAATCAGCGTGTGCATCAAACAAATATTACTGGCAGAACGATAACTTGTCAGGGATGCCAATGTGTGCAATATTGCAACAAAAATTGACAAGCTGTCTGGTAACCTCAATCCCAAATCTTAGCATAAAATTGGCCGGAAGATAAGCATAAACACAAGTGTCAAAAACTACATTAGAAACTAAAGCTTATCAAAACAATTATTCAAACAAAAATTAGAAATCTCAATGACTTGGGTAAACAATCAACAAAGAATTTTATTTCATCCCAGAAAATCAACAAAGGTAAAGGCATCCAAAATCCAATTAGATCTTTGGAGCTTGTAAGTCATTAGGACAGGTGCAACCGAAATGAGCCAATCACTATAAATGAGGATGAGTGATAACTTGCCTTCGGAAGGATGCTCAAATCCAGAGTCCACAATAGCCCGGAGAAGCTCTGGCTTCAGAAGGAAGTCTCTGAATCCTGAACTGTGGATACCAACATAGCCCCTGCGGACAAAACAATAACAACAACATAAAACATCAGACAAAAAGCAAAACAAAAACAAACCAAAATAAATACCAAACACAGTATTCACAAAACACTATTTTACAGGGATTTATATAAGCTCAACATTTATACTCCAAAACTCAACAAAAGGAGAAACAATTACAAGCCCAAGTAAAGGGAGAATGCATACGATAAAAACAGATCAGATATAACGGAAACCAAATAAAAAATTGACATGTTTCAACCAGCAAATCCTATTCCAAACAATCATTTCTATTTCTAACATGCGGGTTTTCTATTCGAATCAGATAAAACCATAAGCAAGAGACAAACTCACTTCTTGGCAGCTTCACCGTTGACTTTGGTTCCAACGGAGTCAGGTGCCTTCTCGTCCTCCTCTTCGTAGTCAAGAAGCTCCTCCTCGTATCCTTCGTCCTTGGTTTCTCCCATATTCTGCGAACCATTAAGTGTTCAATTATTCAAAAAATTGAAATGAAAGGAAAATAAAAAAAAAATTAGGGTTTAAACATAAGAACTCAAGTGTTTGTAGTTCTAGGGTTTTGGAAAAGAGGATAATACCTGCGAGAAGAGGAAATCGAAGGAATATTAGAGAGAGTGAGGGGTGTGAGGGTTAGGGTTTGCGAAGAGGCTGCAAAGAAATTTTGTTAGCAGAAAAAACAATATTTTCGGGGAAGAGAAATTGCGAGGCGTTTAAACCTCGTAGATTGACGAAAGAGTAAGAGAGAGAAATCGAGATAACACACTCAACCTAGCTAGGTTAGAATGCAAATCAATGCATATGGAATCCTGGAGGAGCTATCTACTATTTATAGGCCACACGATGATCTTTTTCGTATTGCCAAACGTGTCCCCCTTGTTTTTTTTTTTTTTTTTCTTTTTTGTCTATTTTTTTATATGTTTTTTTGGTGTCTATAATTTTTGAGAAAAAGACAAATAGGTCCCTTCCCTTAAACAATTTTATCCCTGACTATTTGAAAATACTTTTAAGTCTTTTATCTCCTTAAAAGTTTGACAGATTAGTCCCTCCATACAAACGTCTTTGTCAGACTCAACTTTTAAGGAATGACTAATCTATCCAATTTTTAAGGAGGTGAAAGACTTAAAAGTATTTTCAAATGGTTAAAAACGAAAATATTTGCAGGACAAAAAATTAAAGATCTATTTATCACTTTCTCATAATTTTTTGTAGTTTGGGTATGTTAAGAAAATAGAAGAGGACATATTTATTAAAAATTCAAATTTTTTATATTTTTAACACACTTTTTTTAAATTGTTACATTTAGAATCGTTAACGAGTAATCTAAAAGCACAATTTTGTTAAATTTTTTATTTATAAATTTAAGAATTTAATTTCATGTATTATCAGTATAAATTTTATATGGATAACTAATTGTCTTGGAAAAGTGATTAATTTTTAAATATATTAAAAATTATTTAAACACATAAATTCGATTCAATAAGTATGTAAAATGGTTTAAATTAATAGTGCATTAAAATTAAATATTTAGTTTAATAATTATTAAAAATTTAAATTGTGAGAGAAATTAGCCTCCAAATTTATCAAAAGAACAATTTTTTAATTCTTTTTTCAAACTACCAAAAACTTATACCGTTATACAACGGAAAATAATCAATGTATTTCGCAATTTAAAAGCTTAGAGATTAACTACCAATAATAAACCACAAAAAATGTACCAAAATATTTTGGTATTGGCAAAATATTTTTAAATTTGTTATTAACTGTTAGTCGAAAAATATTTTGATTGGAATGAATCAGATCGAAATATTTAAAAAGGCACGTGCAGGTATAGGTTGAGAGTTACTCGACACAAGCTCGATTTCGGATACATTATTAAAATCAAGTGGGCCTAGTCGAATAGATATTCGAAGGAGAAATTAAATAGGCGCTTAAAGTAAGTGGATCGAAGGGTTACATAAGTAGAGAAGTTGAGGGCTTTTACCACATGAAGAATTAATGAGTAAACGTTAATTAGCCAAAAAGCGGGAACGGTTACTAAGGAGTGCGTATGCAAAACTGCACTATGTAATTAATTATCCGTTACAGAAGTAGACTATAAATACTAGAAAGTCTTAAGGAATAAGGGTTGGAACTTCGTTTCAGAAATTACTCACGCACTCTCACATCCCAACGACTTTCTGAATTTGCCTCAAGTCAATTATCTGTACTCTGTAGAGTTCCTTCCATTTGTTTTTATTTTCCGTTTAAAATTTCAGTAAACTTTATCTTTTAAGCAAGTTTATTTTTCAAGTTAATTTATCTTTCAAGTATTCTTTAATTTCTATATCCAATTTACATTACAATACTTTTAAATTTCATGTCAAAATCCTTTGACCCAATCGAAGGCACTTTACTACTTTCTTTAAATTTCAACGCAACTTTTTCGATTTCAGTATTGTTTCTTTTCGAAAACTTTATTTTTTCAGTTCTTTTATTATTTTACAATTTTCAATTTATCTTTCATCTCGATACCCATCTAATCGAAGACACTTTGATGCATCTATAGAAAACTGGTACCTACAAAAAAAGAATAAGTTTCGCTCACAAACCATTAGAATCGAACAACCATCGATTTGTTAAAAATCGACAAAACATTAACAAAAGCGTCTTTAAATCATTTTAAAATGTGTTAAAAATATCTAATTGTAATCAGAGACTTATTTTGTTAATAAAAAAACATCACATAATTTATTTGTCAATATCAGAATCTCAATTACCACATAAAAAATTTTATTTGTCACATTATTATTTTTCATTAACATAAAATATTTTAGTTCATGAGTGTATATTTTAAAATAAAATAATTTAAAAGTATTTTTATTGACAATAAAATTTAAAAGTATTTTTATTAATAATTTAGATATATTTTTAGTCTCTAACTACTTAATAAACAAAAAATGGTCACTCACACAATAAGAGGAAGAGGAAGAGAGCAAATTTTATCGAGTTGGATATACATTGTGGAGGAGTAGTAACAGGAAGGAGAAGAGGAAAGTCATGGCAGTAAGAGGTAATAATAATAGTGTTAATGGTTGTGATGGTCACAAGGTTCTAAAGGAGTAAGAATAAAGATCGAAAGTCATGGAAGTGTTAATATAGAGTCTATCACGGTCAAATCAAATTAACATTTGATCAATTTTGTCGAAAGAATATTCTTTCGTCAGCATTCATCTAATACTAAACTATTAATAGAGGATTGTTAGATAGTGGAAATCCAACGTGTCATGTTAGAAAGAGTTTGAGAGTTAGACATTTTATAGTATTATCTAAACAGTTAATTCATGTGTAGTCTCTCATTCAATCATTTATTTTTTTTTTTTCAAGTAAATTTTGCTTCTTAAAACAACTTCTTCCTTCAATTAATTTTCCTTCATCTTCTACTTTAATATTTATTTTCTCTTCCCTTAACATGTATCAAAAACCTAAAATTTTAAATTTGAATGGCAAAAAAAGGGTAACCCAGCATTCATTGTTCAGTTTGTATAGTTGCTTCAATGTCTTTAATATTTTCTGACAACTCCTCTTATTCTCTTTCACTCTCAATAGCGTTATTCACTCTTTCATTTCAATTAATTTTCTCCTTTTTTTTACCTGTTTTTCTAATTTTTTAGTGAATTTCAAATTTTGAATTTAACTGCCATACATCATACGAATCACTCTTATTTATAACCCCTTAATTTTATTATTCACTGCAGTTTTGTGGTTGTTCCTGCATTTTCTTATTTTTCAATTCGTTATCGTGGTGGTGATGGAGGGCGTTGTAAACAGATAACATATTTGGAACATTTAGAAGATTCTCCAGTAAGCTTCTTGGTACATTTTTCTCTCTTAAATTCATGGTTTCTTTTCCGTTTTTGTAATTGGGTTTACATCAAATCTTGAACTTTTTTGTTTTTGTTTTATTTTTCTTTTTGCCTCCTATTATACTGCAGTGTGGTTGTAGTTGTTACGCTCGGTGAAGAGCATGGTGGTGGATACAGAAGAGGAGACAATGGTGGTGGTGCTTGCTACAACTGTGGTGGGATGGGTTACATGGCCACGGAGGAGAAGGCAGTTCATCTTTTTCTCTGCTGCTAACTGCTTTTTCCTCATAGAGACTAACATTTTGTCTTCCTCGTATGATATCCCATTACACCTTCTTTCCATCTAATTAAATTGTATTGAGATTAGATTTTGGAAAAGTGGTAGTTGAGTTTGTAGCAATTTCTGACCTAAAAGTTTTTATTTTCCAACTCTTCTATTTTTTCTCTGATTCCTAGTGCAGTGTTCAGAAAACTCACGGCCAAGTCTAAAAACAAGCTTTGATTACTTTCGATTCCATAAATTTTCAATTTTGAGGTTTTTCGTTTGAGGTTTTTCAATTTTTTGTTCCATATTCTGAAATTTTGTGATTTTAATTCGATCTTATTTTTTCGCTTTAGTTGCATTTCGACTGCAATGTGAGGAATCCAACATGGGCGTCGGTTATGTATAGGAATCCAACATGAGCATCGGTTATGTATAGGATCTTCATATGTATCGTTTGCTCCGCTGTTTGTAGCATCTTCGAAGTGCATATTAGCTTCCTCAGAAAAGTTTTTTTGCTAATTGTTTAAATCGTGATGATTTCATGATAAGTTTTTTCGTGGATGTTGGCATTAGAAATCTAGTAAGACAAGTTAAACAGCTTGCTCTTCTTACTTGACACACTGGTAAGTAAGTGGAATGCATTTCAACTGTCTTGAAGAGGAGGGAATGAGGGTTGTGTTCTTTAAGGTGTTATATATGCAATGTTTGTTCATCTGAGCTCTGCCTCTACTATTCAGTCATCATTTATTTATGGTATTATAAATTTTGCCCTTTGGCTTTAATGACTCTGACAATTCCTTCCTTTAATTTCTCTTTCAATACTAACTATTTCTTATTCATTCTCACCTACATTTATTTTCCACCTCTTCAAACAAGTAAAAAGAATATGAAATTTCAAATTTCAATTTTGAATTGAAAAAACAAGTATATTTATAATCTCCTCTTTTCATTGTTTACTGTATTCAGTCGTTCTTCTGGCGCTTGCTACAGCTGTGGTGGGAATGAGCCATATGGCCAGGGATTGCAACCAAGAAGGACGCAGATGTGGAGGCATGCACGACGATGGTGGTGGCAGCGGATCCGCTACAACTATGGGGATTCTGGGCATTTTACAAGGGACTTCTAAATAAGTTCTTTGAAAACAAGGTTTGATCACTTCTTATGTCCAAATTTTCAATTTTAAGATTTTGGTTTGATGTTTTTCAAGTTTTTTTTTTCTGATCTACTATATTTTTACTTTTTGTGATTTTAAATTCGTTTTTTATTTTTTCGCTTTAGATGTGTTTCGATTGCAATGTGAAGAATCCAACATGAGCGTCCGTTACGTATGGCTTCTTCATATGCATCGATTGCTCCGCTGTTCATCGCAGTCTAAGAGTGCATATCAGCTTTTGGGTACATTCCTCTCTCTTAAATTCACAGTTTTCTTTCCATTTTTTGTAACTGGTTTATTTCAAATCTGGACCTTTTTTGTTTTTGTCTTGTTTTACTTTTTGCCTCATGTTATATGAATTCATATTCATAATACTGAGAAAATTCGAGTTTTTAGCTTCTCAAATTTGTTGTTAAAGTGTTTTTCGGAAAGAAAATGAATGGGTGGATGAGAGTGTCATTCTGAAGCATAGCAACATGGAACATTTTTCTGGCTTTATCACTCTGCAGGCTTCCTTCTTCACGAACACCTTTTTAATTTATTTTATTTTTAAATAACTTTGGCTAAAATTGATCAGAGCAGTGAACTATTTGTGTTTGAACATTAGCTCCTGAGGCATTGATATGAACAGAAAGCTTTCAGCTTATTTTGTCTTGGTTAGGTATTTTTTTCAACTGCTGATGTGTGCATGTGCCTTTGAAGTATATGCATACTTCTAGAATTTTCATGTTTAAATCTTAGTAGAAATTATTGTCATAAAGGATGCATTTATTTGTGATTTTGGGGGTGCAGAAAGTACATTTCTTTTTTTCACAATTTTAGTATTGTTTAATATGTGATTGTGGTATAGATGTTGTGGATGCATACAACTTTGGATGTGAACATTTGAAAATGTTACTGTATCTTAAATACTATGCAATATGCATTCTTTGACTGAACCAGTGAAATTTAAATTTCATATGGACTTTTCTCTTATATGGTACAAATGGGGATGGATTTGCAATTAGTAAAGCAACAGATAAAATTGAAGGCATTCATGGTAAGTCGCTAAATGAAGGTGAAGTGGCAGCAGCTATTGAAGAGAAAGAAACTCATGCTTTTGAAATTAATCCTTCTCAGGTAACTTAGTTGTGAGCTTTACAAAGATATTATTTTGTTCTTTTACTGTTATACCAATTCTTTTTTTTTTTTAGTTTTTCATCATTATTATTATGATTTGTTGATACTGTAAAATAATTTTCATTACATGTAACAATTATTTGAATCATTTGTGCACTTTCAATCGTGGTTGAAGCTTGAGTTTACATCAGATGGTGAGAAAGACATCTTTGATAAATAAGGTATTCTTTAGTATTTGATTGTCTTCAAAATTATTTATCTTTGTTGATTCTTATTATATTTTTTTTTTGTGATTTGTTTTTGTATAGTTTAACGGTATACCAAGGAGCTACATATTCTTATATTTTCCTAATAAATATAATTTAGAAATGTGAATAATAAGTTTAGCAATTAGTATAAAGAAACTATTGGGGCAGATTTTTTATCAAAAGAGGTGCAATAAGAATATAGGATTTTCACCTTACAACTTTGTGATTGGTAATTAGTTGTACTCTTATTTCTTTTTCCCCTTTCTTGGTGCTTCTGTGTGTGTGTTTGAGCATATTTATATGCATCAGTTGGATAACTAGAAAATGTTATGAATTTTGGAAATTTAGTTGACCATTGATAGAAAAATATTATGTGTTGAATTATTATATGACCATTTGTATTTAGCTCCTCTTTATTAGGCTTTGTGCATTGTGCATCCAATTTTTTTAAAAAAATAACCATTTATGTTTTTAAAATGATTTAGGACTAAGAAATTCTTGAAAGACTTGCTCATGTGATTGATAAATTTAATATCATTCGGTACTTGAGCAATTAAGTGGAAAAGAAGATTCTATATATATACGTGTTCTTTTTTATTTGTTTTTGAAAGAGTTATGTGCTAATTTTGATTTGCCTATATATTATATTTTCATTTTTTTTATTTGAGAGATATAATTTTGGCTTTAAAGATTTTTTATTATCATATTAAATTAGTTTATAACAATCTATAGAAATCAAAATTGTACACCATCTGTTTTTCTGGATAACAGGTTTGGTTTCGTAGCACAACTTTTTTTTTTTTTTTTTCAGTTTTGGTTTAGGCACTTGCCTTTTTCAGACTTCGTTGGAGAAAATAAGTAATCTTCAATGCTTTTGAATGATTTGCTATACAAGTGATACAATTGGTATCTCGAAAGAGTACTTTGAAAGGCTTCTCAACTTCAATCCATTAAGAAGTAGTCTATATATACAAATTAAAATTTGTTGTATCATTCGTTTTCATTGTAAATCTAACGAGAGACTAGCACTTGCCTTTTTCAGACTTCGTTGGAGAAAATAAGTAATCTTCAATGCTTTTGAATGATTTGCTATACAAGTGATACAATTGGTATCTCGAAAGAGTACTTTGAAAGGCTTCTCAACTTCAATCCATTAAGAAGTAGTCTATATATACAAATTAAAATTTGTTGTATCATTCGTTTTCATTGTAAATCTAACGAGAGACCAATATTATTTCTAAAGTTTATAGAATATATAAGTACATTGTTGACATATAAATAATTATTGACACGAATATTGATGGTTTAGTTTGAATCTAATCACTAATAAAATGGAATACCATGCCTTGGCATTTATTTTTAGTATGGTCAGAGATATTTTACAATTTTTCTTGCGAGATTGAAATAAACGGAACAAGTTGAATACATATTTTAGTATTGTAATAATTATGGTTGCAATTTTTAACAAATTGTCTAAAACTTTAATAGAAATACAATATGATTTTTAATATTTTATAATTTATCTTTTTAGTATATAAAAAATTAATACATGTTTAACATTTAATTCTTTTAACTATTATAAAGATAATTAAATTTATAATTCAATATGCATTATGTGTTTTATAATGCATATTATCAATATTTCATCTTAGCAATAATTTTTTTTATTAGAGACTAATATTTTTATATAATTAATAAATCATTTTTTAAAAAATAAAATGGTTTAGTTTGAATCTAATCACTAATAAAATGGAATACCATGCCTTGGCATTTATTTTTAGTATGGTCAGAGATATTTTACAATTTTTCTTGCGAGATTGAAATAAACGGAACAAGTTGAATACATATTTTAGTATTGTAATAATTATGGTTGCAATTTTTAACAAATTGTCTAAAACTTTAATAGAAATACAATATGATTTTTAATATTTTATAATTTATCTTTTTAGTATATAAAAAATTAATACATGTTTAACATTTAATTCTTTTAACTATTATAAAGATAATTAAATTTATAATTCAATATGCATTATGTGTTTTATAATGCATATTTTCAATATTACATCGAAGTAATGTTTTTTTTATTAGAGGCTAATATTAGAGTATAATTAATAAATCATGGTTTTCATGAAATCCTAAATATTTCTATATAATTATTAGAGTACTAACGTTCTATGTTTTTTTATTATGTACTTCTAAATAAAATAATCTTTCATTCATTTTATGTTTAATTTCATTTGCTTTCTTATCAACTTTTGTTTGTCTTTTTTTTTCATGCTTTTTAGATCCTTTTGTTTCTTAATGCATTTATGGCCTTTGTGTATAAAGAGATTTTTCATAATCTATGACTCCGGGCATTATATTTTTTATATATAGAGAAATCTCTATTTGTATCATTCAGTATTATTGATTAGTAAATTGTGGATGATATTTTTAAGTTGAAGTCTTGATATTTTTTATTAGGTAGTTCAATGTTTAATAGGAGGTTATTAGGTAACTCTATCTAATGTTGAACCAGCAAATATATGAAATTGTGTTTTTGTTATGTAACATGACATGAAGAAACTTTTTTACATTAGTAACGAATATGTAAGAAATGATTTTCAGTTTCTCATTTATGCTGAAAAATTTGTATATGTTAATTTAATTCGATTAAGGGCAGACATTAGGATTTTTAAGTATAAATTTGTTTGATTATGATACACACTATATTATGCATAAATGATGTATTTTGTTAATTCCAATACTAAATATTTTTCGTGCATCACACAGCTCATTCACTAGTTTACACTATGTTTGGTTTGATGGAAAATAAATAAAAAAATAGATAAAAAATGATATTTTTTTTTGTTTGGTTATCAAAAAAATAAGAATGAAAAATTTTTTTTGTGTGAGTTTAAAAAATTTTTCTTTTCATCACAAACAAGAAAACAAAAAAAAAAGTGTTATAATTTTGTATTTTTAATACTACCCTTAATTATATTATTATTGACAAATATTAATATAAATTTAGTTTTAATATATTATTATAATAGAAATTTATATTTAAACATTATATGTATTAGATAAATCATTTAAATCAAATATATAAAATTATAATATTTTATAATATTTATAAAATATAATAAAACATGAATAAATAAAAATATTTATACTTTATTTTATGATAAGGGTATTAATGTAATTTTATACTATTATGATTTTTTTTCCTTCTCACTTTTCTTTCTATTCAAACAAAAAAAAATTTTCTCTTTATTTTCTTTCCATCTATTTTTTATTCATCCAAACAACATACAAATAACTCAACTTTTCTTTCTATTTTCTTTTTTTTTTCTTTTTTTTTCTTTTTTTTTCCAACATCCAAACAAAGTGTAAAAAAAATACACTATTTATTTTGTGGTTATTTATTTAAAGATGCCAAATTAGGCTACTTTATAATTTTTTTTTGGTGACTGAAATAAATTAAATAAAGAAAAACAAAAGAAACAAAACAAGGAACTGCTTAAATAGAGGGACAGTCCCGTTTAAGACTACTCTTAAACTCCTCCCAAGGTGAAAGAAGCTTCACATGCGAAAGTTGTAACTTCATCGCCATCTTTGCCATAGTATCTGCCACCGTGTTTGCATCTCTCATAATCAAACGAAAGTCTTGAACACCTATCCGATGACGACATCCCTCTTCTAAAGCGAAAACTATTATAATTTGAAAATATTATTAGTGTTTTTAATGGAAATAAGTGTATTTGGTGTATTTATATATTAGTGGACGTATTAGTTGCTGAGTGCTGACTTAGCACGTGTCACGTCGAGGGCGTGTTACCAATACGGGGAAGGTGTGCTAACTCAACATAGGGGGCGAGATGTTCTGATTTGTTAGTGATGCAACACGTGGTCTAAGTATTGAGAGTTCTCTTTTAATGTTGCAAGTGTGAGGAGTGCATAAAATTAGTCTCACATTAAAAAAAAAATGAGAAGTTTATAAAATGAGAGACTGATTAACTTGACACTTATATATTAATTTCATACATGTACTGTATATAATTTATATTTTTTTTTCTCCTTTTCTTTTTCTCTTTTTTATTTCTGTTAAACGCCTTTTAAGAAGTATTTTTTTTATTAGCCGTTCCGTTCAATTATAACCTTTTTTTGTTATTTTAAATAATTTAAAAGGAAGTATATGATTTGAAGTAAAATTAAACCTATAATAATATATATAACATAACAAACTTTATTTTTCACGGTTAACAACATTGTATGTTAAAAAATATCAACAAAATTCTTATTTGCCTGTGCAGCTCAATAAGGGCTTATTTGTTTCATTTTTGTGAACTTAGTTGTCCATTTGATTATATGATAAAATAAAGCTTTTCTGTTAAATAAAGAGGTTCATATGCGCTAATGAGTAATAACTCAAATGGCATAGACTTCTCATATTCAGTTAAGAGGTCGCGGGTTTAAGTCACATATCTTTTCAAACTTAGACATAGATTAACTTAATCTCAATTGTTAAGGTGATAATATATAGTACTTGATTTGATTGATTGACCTTTCTTAAGATAGTATATTTTTATTCTTAATATAGAACTAACAATAATGTGTTTTTGAATTGTGATTTAGTGTAATATTTTTTTTAAAATGTGAGATGATTTAATTTAAGAAGTACCCCCCAAATTTTTTATAAAAAAATTAGTAGTACTTCATCAAAAATGAAAAATAGTTCAATTGGTTTAAATGCTTTATTATAACTTGAAATATCCAAGTTCAATTCCCATCTCATACATTTATTGTATAATAATTTTTAGTGAGTGGGCCTTTGTTAACTTCACAACACATTAAAATTAAAAGATAAAATCAAATCAAATCAAAAAAATTATCTAACAAAAAAAAATAAGAATTAGCTCGTGATGAATCTAAAAGAGAACAAATGGCACTTGTTTTGAGATTTGTTGATATACATGGCTTTATTCAAGAGCGTTTTCTTGATCTTGTACATGTCAAAGATACTACATCATTAACTCTAAAACAAGAATTGTGTGGCATTCTTTCTCGACATGGTCTTGATGTCTCTAATATTCGTGGTCAAGGATATGATGGCGCCAGCAACATGAGAGGAGAATGGAATGGGTTACAAGCATTATTCTTAAAAGATTGTCCTTATGCTTACTATATCCACTGTTTTACTCCCTGATTACAACTTGCATTAGTTGCTGCATCAAGAGAAGTTATTCCTGTGCATAAGTTTTTTTCAAAATTGACTTTCATCGTCAATATCATTTATTCTTCTAGTAAGCGACATGATGAGTTACATGCTGCCAAGACAGATGAAATTGTCCATTTATTAGAGATTGATGAACTTGAAACTGGTAAAGGGGCAAATCAAATTGGTACTTTGAAACGAGCAGGTGATACTCGATGGAGTTCTCATTTCTCTTCTGTTTGCAGTTTGATAAATATGTATGGTGCAACGTTGACTGTTTTACAAAAGATTATTGTTGATGGATCAACTTATTCTCAGCGTGGTGATGCAGATAGTGCTTACAATACCCTGACCTCATTTGAGTTTGTATTGATCTTGCATTTGATGAAAGATATGATGGGAATAACTGATATTCTTTGTCAAGTTTTACAAAAGCAGTCTCAAGACATAATTAATGCTGTGCAACTAGTTCATTCTACAAAAACACTTATCCAAAGCATGAGAGATGACAGATGGGAGGAATTATTAAAAAATGTGAAATCATTTTGTGAGCAACATGATATTCTAATTCCTGATTTAACTGCTTCTTATGTTGCAAGGCAAGGACGCTCGCGTCACCAAAAAGATCATATTACAGTTGAGCATTATTTTAGAGTGGAGATATTTTTAGTCACAATTGATAAGCAATTACAAGAGTTAAATAGCAGATTTAATGATCAAGCAATGGATCTACTAAGTCTGAGCTCTACTCTCATGCCTAAGGATGCTTACAAAAATTTTGACATTGCTAAGATTTCTACTCTTGTTGATATACTATCCCGAAGACTTTACTGAACAAGAGAAAATTAATTTGCCTTTTCAGCTTCAGCATTTTATTCTTGATGTTCGTCAGCATCCAGAAATGAAGAATTTGTCAACTATTCATGAACTGTGTAGATGTTTATCAGAAACAAAAAAGTCAAAAGTGTATTACTTGATTGATAGATTGATTCGTCTGATATTAACTCTTCCAGTTTCTACAGCTACTACAGAGCGATCATTTTCAACAATGAAAATAATAAAGACAAGGTTAAGAAACAAGATGGAGGACGACTTTCTTACGGATAGTTTGGTTATTTACATTAAGAAAGAAATTGCTGAAAAGTTTAGTTCTGACTCAATTATTGAAGATTTTAAGTCATTAAAAACTCGAAGAGTACCATTATAAACTATTTTATATTTTTTATCTGTAGAATTATTTATAAATATTATTATTAAATTTTTATGTTAAGTTTCTGGCCCCCCAAAATTTTGGTTCAAGCTCCGCCACTGGCTGGAAGTGAGTCGAGCTGAGTCGAGCTAGACCAAGCTCAAGCTCGGCTCACGAAAATTGAGCTTGGCTCACGACTCGACTCATTAACAATCGAGCTTATTTCTTAAGCTCAAGCTTGGCTCACAAAAAACTCACGAGTTGGCTCGAGCTCACGAGCTAGCTCAAATAAGAGAAACATAAATACATAATCTATAATTCTATATCAATAAATTATAACTTATATATTTTAAAAAATATTTGAAAAGATCAATTTTATATATTGTTTATCTATCAATAAATTATAAATTTTTTATTTATGTCCTATATTAAAATTATATGTAAAAAATAAATATAAATATTAAATAATTAAGATTGTTATAATATATATATAATCGAGCCAGCTCACGAGCTAATGAGCCAAGCTTATCCAAACTCAAGCTCGACTCATTTAATTTATTAGCTCAATTTCAGGCTCAAGCTTGACTCACCAGCTTACGAATTTAGTTTATCGAGCTGTTAATGAGTCGAGCTCGAGCTGGCTCATGAGCTGGCTTGACTCACTTTCAGCCCTATTTTCATATATATAGAAATGTAAACGGATCTAGTAGCAACGATTTAAAAAAATTTTGGGTGTGACGAGTGACTAAGTAAAGTACGTTGATTATTCGTCAGAAAGTTAGCTTCCAACAATGCAACAATTGAATGTAATGTAGGATTCAGTGGAAGAATCTTTAATTATTAAGATATGATAATATCGAAAATAGTTAATAAAAAAACCAAAAATAGTCATTTTATTTAATATTTATTAATTATTATTTTCTATAAACTGAGTTTATTTTGTTTAATATTTATTAATTATTATCTCATGTATTCAACCAAACTGAAGATAATTAAACTAAGGTGAGCATAAGATAGAGTCCTAGCCATATCTAAAAAAAATAATTAACAAGGTTAAGTATGCTCTATTTTGTGATCATGAGATGATTATTGCATAAATTCGAAAACAAGGACGTAATATACATCTTGGACTAGAGAACTAACATTTTTTCGGTTAATC
>NC_029790.2:130209436-130210558 GCF_000816755.2 Arachis ipaensis
TTAAATCTCCTAAATTATATAATATATAAATCATCCCAGGTGATGTGAGTTAGATAATGCATGAAATATATGATTCTACGACGATTTATGCATGAAATTTATTGGACAAATGCACATAAATCGTCCCAGGTCAATGTTTTTTTCAAGTTGTATGTAAATTATCCCACCTTAGCATGAGTTACATTTTTTCACCTAAAACCCACAACTCCAGCACGATTTACATGTAAATACACAACCTCAGCATCCAAACACGATTTACGTACAAATCAGATATATGTAGACATAATTTTAATTTGTACTTAAATGTTTTTAGGTTGAATATTAATTTTTTAATAAATTTAGGAAGTGAAAATTTTAATTATTTAAAAAAATGAATATAAAAATGATTTTGTTACAACAAAGATTTATCTTCTAAAATAATTAAAAAAACTTCATTGAAAAGATTAATTATTGTGTATGAGTAATTCTATTTTTATTTCAATGAAAATATCTAAAAAAATTAAAGAATTTAAATGTTTTAAAATAAAAAAATTATTAAAATGATAAAATAAAAATTAACATTATTAAATTTGTAATTTTATAAAATATATTTTTTATTATTTTAATTTTAAAAATTAATTTTTTATTTTATTATTTTATCAGTTTATTCAATTTAAAAGATTTTAATCTAGGATTAAATATTAGAATAATTCTAAAATCGAACAATGAATTCTTTATCTAAATGATAGAGAATTGGATAACATATTTTATGTAGAGAGAATAGTACTGATTTGGATAAATAGCAATCAATAATTGAATATTCAGAGGATACAAGTAACACTAGCATAAAAATGAAGTAAAAAAATCAAAATACATAGCAAATGTAGAATTTAAGAGAAAAAAAAAACAATTAAGTTGAGTACTTGACGTACTAAAATTAATTTTGTAAAACATTTATTGTGTGAATACTTGTAGATATAGATTAAATCCATTTCAATATCCTATTAAAACTAAAATTGAGTTTACCTCAATTTTAAAACCTAATTCAAGAAATAAAAATATTTTTATATTCATAAATTATTTAGACATATAACAAAAAAAATATAACTATCTGAATATAATATAAACAAATTTTGGACTTAT
>NC_029790.2:130211050-130221248 GCF_000816755.2 Arachis ipaensis
TAAATTTGATCTTTTATTATTTTATTTAAATAAAAAGTCTAATTTTTTAGTCTTCTATCTTTTTTGTATTTAATAATAATAAAAAACAAAATAATTAACAATTAATTGATGATTTCGTTCTTGAAATTAAAAGAAAATTTATTAGTATAAAATATAAAATTTAAAATTAATGAAAATTTATATATAATAAATATTTTTATATGAAATTAATAAATCAAAATTATTAAATAATTTAATAAAATTAACTAAATTATTATTTAACAATTATTTGCATATGAATTTTCAAGTTCAAAAATCAATTTCATGGCTTCTAGATTTGTTGTGTTCATCAGTTTTTTTCCTAGTAGAATATAGGAGTGGTAGGGACTAGCAACTTTTGTGATTTGTAGCCATCAAGTAACCATTAATGATATTTTTAATGGTGTGAGATTTCATACAATAGTATGGAATTACTCATTTTTGTTTTGCTGGTTACATGCTGGACAGAATTTAATAAAGTTGCTGGCTCCCTGGACTTTTCCAGTAGGATAAACGTTATTGTAATGTTAAGATGAAATTATACATCAATAAGAAAGAGGAATTGAAAACCCTAGAAAACTACTTTGCAGTGAACCCAAGCAGGAAGAAATTAAGAAGCAGAGGATTCTAGAATAGAGAAGATTTCTTGAGAAAAATAAAAACAATGAATTCTATTGAAAATGTAAAATCAAAAGCACACTAAAATCACAAATCTGTATTCCTTACACCTATTTATACTTCTTTAACTATCCACTAAACAGTTCTCTCAATACTCCCCCTCAAACTGAGGCACGATTTGTCTCGAAGTCGTAGTTTGAACCTGTATTTATGAAGCGAACTCAGGGACAATGGTTTAGTTAAAGAATCGGCTACCTGATCTTGAGAGCGTATATTAACAACATAGAGAGATTTTTGATTTACTAAATCCCTTAGAAAATGTAAATCCAGCTCAAGGTGTTTACATCTACTATGCAAAATCAGATTTGCAGCCAATAGACAGGCACTCTGATTGTCACAAAAGATGGTTGGTGACATAGGTTGTGGGATTCGAAGCTCTTCCAAAAGCTGCTGTATGGACATTAGCTCAGTTTGTGCAGCACACATTTTTCTATATTCTGCTTTAGTACTGCTCCTGCTCACCTTTGTCTGCTTGTTACTCTTCCATGAGATCAGATTGCATCCAAGATAAACACAAAATTCAGTGATTGATTTTCTATCATCTAGATCTCCACCCCAATCAGCATCTGAAAAAGCCAACAACCTAAAATCAGTAGATTTAGAAAATAATAATCCATGATCCACTGTACCTTTCACATATCTCAGAATTCTTTTTACACTCTTCCAATGCAGTAATGTTGGTTGATGCATAAACTGAGATACTCTGTTAACAGCAAAGGCAATATCTGATCTTGTCATTGTGAGATATTGAAGTGCACCAACTATTGATCTGTACAGTTTGGAATCATGAAAAGGTTCCGAGTAATGAGCTAAAAGCTTTGTGTTGGACATCATTGGGGTAGGCATCGAATTCCCAGTCTCCATTCCAGCTCTCTTAAGTAATTCAGATGCATATTTGGTTTGTGAAATGTGAACACTACCTGTAGACAAATATGAAGCTTCCAAACCTAAAAAATAACTAAACTTCCCCATATCCTTTAACGGAAAAATATTGTTCAATTGATAAATTAATTTATCTAATTTTGCAGTATTATTATCGGTAACAATTATATCATCTACATAAACTAACAAGTAAATCACATTAGAATAAAAAAATCTAACAACCAAAGACACATCAGATCTGATTTCTTTAAATCCAAACTGTTGAAGAGTAGTAGATAATGTTTTATACCAGGCCCTCGGTGCTTGTTTTAGACCATAAATGGCCTTGTTTAGCTTGCACACTAGTTGTTCACCCTTTGTAGAGTATCCCGGAGGTTGCATCATGTATACAGTCTCATTTAAGGTGCCATTGAAAAAGGCATTATCAAAATCAAACTGTCTCAATGGCCAATTTAATGAAACAACAATAGTTAAGGTGGAAGGCCTTCCCACTGGACTATAAATTTGATCATAGTCTATACCTTCCACTTGATGGAAACCCTGTCCAACAAGTCTTGCCTTATACCTCAGAATATCACCTTTAGCATTTTTCTTTATAGCAAACACCCACTTACTTCCAATAATTGTGGTATTAGCTGGTGGTTCTGTTAATTCCCATGTCTTGCACTTCTGAAGAGCAGCAAACTCTTTATCTATTGCCTCTCTCCAGTGAGAATATTGTAACGCTTCAGCCACAGTCCTTGGAGTATTGTGTAGTAGATCAGTTTGTTGAACAGTCAAGACTTTTGGTTTGAACACTCCAGATTTCGATCTTGTTGTCATCGAATGAGCATTTGTTGAAGAGATAGAAGGAAGGCTAGTTTCAATACGACTAATAGGAACCATGTCCGGAGAAGAATTGGTATGAGATGCTGAAGGTGGGTGACATTCTGAAATTCTGATCTCATTCTCATGACTAGAAGTAGTGTCATGAGTGTCCAAGCCTGAGTGAGAAGGAGATGCTGTATCGTGCAATGGTTCACTTGTAATTTGTAATACAGTATCTGAATGTATACTCAAAGACTTCGTAGCTTGATTCGATGAAGACATTGATGGTGGAGTTGAATCAATGATGGTAAATGCAGGGGCCTTAAGCTGGCTGCCACTCTCTGGATTATTCTTGGAAGAATCATCTCTGCCCAAGGTGTTAGAAAACAATTTTTGATATGGAAAAGTATGCTCATGAAACAACACATGTCGAGCCATATAACTTTTACCATTTTGTGCCATGCACTTATAGCCTTTAAAATTTGAATCATATCCTAAAAATAAACATGGTTCAGATTTGTAATTAAATTTAGTTTTACTATAAGGCCTTAAGAAAGGAAAACACATACATCCAAAAATTTTAAAGAAAGTATAATCTGGTTGATGCTTAAAAAGAACCTCAAAAGAACTTTTGTTATCAAGAACTGGGGTAGGAAGTCGATTAATGATATAAACAGAACTCAAAAAGGCATCTTCCCAAAATTGCATAGGCAAAGAAGCTGTAGCTAAGAGGGAGAGACCCACTTCTGTAATATGCCTATGCTTCCTTTCAACACTTCCTTGTTGATGATGAGTATAGGGGCATGATTTTCTATGATGTATACCTTCATTTGCAAGAAAATCAGTGAAAGCACGTGACATAAATTCCATTTCCAAATCTGTTTGTAAAGCCTTTATTTTCTGTCCAGTTTGATTTTCTATAAATGTTTTATAATTCTGAAAAGCTACTAAAGACTGAGATTTATTTGTGAGTAAGAAAATGCATGTGTATTTAGAATATGCATCAACAAAGAAAATATAATATCTAAATCCACTTCTTGATATTACAGGAGTAGCCCCAAATATCCACAAAAACAAGTTCTAAAGGTGTCATGTACATAGTATCATTTAAAGAAAAATGTAATCTATGCATCTTAGCTAAAGGATAGATTTCACATACATGATTGGCAGCAGAATGAAAACTAAAATGCAAAGAAATTTTATTCATAACATCCATTACAGTTTTAAGAGAACTATGGCCCAATCGTTTATGCCATAAATTCACAGTGTTATTCTGATTATATTTGGAAACAGGATATGCACTAGAATCTAAAGATTGATTAGCTAGCTATGTAGTAGTAGTATAAGCACTATAATACTGAGATCTAGAACTAGACAGGTTATCAGAGATCTGTACTGAGGTATTAGACAAAATTTTTGGTACTCGAAGGTTATCAAAAGAGTAAGTGCCATTTCTAGACATGCCTTGTAGGAGAAGTTCTCTGGTATCCTGATCATGAATAGCACAATAATCAGGCCAAAATTCAAAGTAGACATGGTTATCAGCTGCGAATTTAGAAACACTCAATAGATTTTGAGTAATTTGTGGTACAAGAAGTAAGTTCTTTAAACGAAAAGCAATATTTGAGGAGGAATAAAAAAGAACGGAAGAACCAGAATGAGTAATTGGAATACCTAACCCATTACCTACAAAGAGTTATCATCATCTGAAGGATTTGGTGATGCTGTGAGGAGATTTCCTGGATCTGAAGTGACATGATGACTCGCTCCTGTGTCCGACAGCCAAGAAGCTTCACTTACTGAAGAGGAATGGGTAAGATATGCCCTAGGTTGATGAAAATTGGAGGATGGAGGGGTGGTTGTGTATTACTATATGGAATTTGCATTAAGGTAGAATTGGTTGTGGAATTAGGTTGAAAAGCAGGATCAAAACAATGGAAACAGTTCCACACAACATGTTCTTGCCTTCCACATAATTGGCATTGAGGGCGATTTTGGGTGTATCCAAAATGTCCTCCACGATTACTGCGGCCACCACGGCCTCTTTGAAAGCCTCCACCTCTTTGATATTCAAATGATGAGGAGGATTGAGCATAATGAGCTACAAGCATATCTACATCAGGTTTCTTGAACCTGTCCAGCATATCGTCAAACGCAAGCAGATAAGATTCAACCTCTGCAACCTTTAAGGTTCCAAGGCTTGACATTACCGAACCAATGTATACAGTGTAATCTTCATTAAGACCATCGATTATTGCTTGTATGTGATCTGAGTCAGGTACCTCATAGCCAAGAGCAAAAAGGGCGTCGACCACATTTCGAATCTTGTTCAGAAAGTTAGAAACAGTTCCATTTTTCTTACATGATTTGAGTTGGGATTTCAAACTCTGAATTCGTGAAGCAGAAGCATCTTCAAAGTATTTTTCAATTCTTTCCCAAATTTCATAAAATTGTGAGAGATGAATTACCTTGTTCTTGATGCTGGTAGTCATCGTTCTACAAGCCAAGTAGTGAGAGTTAAATATTGTAATTTCCATGTCTTGTACTTCGCCGATTCAGAAATTGTTTTGGTCGCTTCATCACTCACGAACTGTGGTGGAATCTTGGAGCTGTATAGATGATCTTTCATCGAGAGGCTCTGAATTATTAACATTGCCGTGTGTCTCCATGTGCTATAATTGTCTTGAGTGAGTTTGTCTGAGATAGGTGAGAAGGTCTTCTTGGAAGAGTCAGAGAGGATAATCTTCATGACAAAGATGAGCAAGATTATAGGCTCTGGATACCATAAAAGAGGAATTGAAAACCCTAAAAAACTACTTTGCAGTGTATCCAAGCAGGAAGAAATTAAGAAGCAGATGATTCTAGAATAGAGAAGATTTCTTGAGAAAAATGAAAACAATGAATTCTATTGAAAATGTAAAATCAAAAGCACACTAAAATCACAAATCTGTATTCCTCATACCTATTTATAATTTTTTAACTATCCACTAAATAGTTCTCTCAATTAGGGTTGTTCATGGTTTGGTTAATCCAAAAACTAAACCAGTTTTTTGGTTAACTAAAAATATAGTCTTGGTTATTAACCAATTTGGTTTTACATTATAAAATTGGTTATTAACCAGTTAGTAAAATTTAAAACCGGTTATTAAAATAAAAATCGATTTTTTACTAAAAAACCCTAAACCGATTTTTCACTAAACCAAAAACTAGTTTTTATACCAAAAAATTGTTTTTTACAATTAAAAACCATTTTTTACACAAAAATTAATTTTTTTTACATACAAAAATCCAAATTTTTAATCTTTTTTTTAAATTGAATTTTTTTATTCTAAAAATTACTTTTTTTTTCTTTTTAAATGATATGAGTAACATTTGTAAATAATGAAATCCCTTTCATTGCTTCGTTCCTTTTTCTTTCTTATTTTTTTAGCATTTTCTATAAATAATTTTTTTCTAATGGAAATAATTTTCTTTCTAAATAATACGAGTAACTTTTTTTATCTCCTTCTCTCCATCTCTCCCTTTCTTCTTCTCTATTCCTTCTCTCTCTCTCTCCCCTTCCACTCTTTCTCCCCCTCCTCCCCCTCCTCTCTCTCTTATCCTCTCTTCCTTTTCTCTCTCTTTCTCTCTCTCTCTCTCTCTCCCATTTTTCTCTCTCCCCATCCTCTTTCTCCTCCCCTCTTCCTTTTCTCGCTCTCCCCCTCCTCTCTATCTATCTATCTCTCTCTCCCTTCCCTTTCTTTCTCTCTATCCTTCTCTCCATCTCTCTCCCCATGCTCTCTCTCTCTCTCCTCTCCCCTCTTCTCCCTCCCTCCTTCCCTCTCCTCTCCCCTCCTCTCTTTCTCTTTCTCTCTTTCTCTCTCTATGTATCTCTCTCCTCTCTCTTCCTCTCTCTCTCCTTGCCTTCTTTCCCCCCTTTTTTCTATATCATCTCTCTCTCTCTTTTACTTCTTCTCTCTTCTCATCTCTCTTCTTTTTCTCTCTCTCCTCCTTCTCCTCTCTTTCTATTCTCTCTCGTCTCTCTCGCTTTGGAGAGAAGAGAAAAAAAGAGAGAGGAGAGAGATAGAGTGAGAAAAGGCTGAGAGAGAAAGAGAAAAGAGAGAAGAGAGAGTAGGGGAAGAAAGAGGAGAAGGAGAGAGAAAGAAGAGAGGAAGAGGAGGAGAGAGAGGGAAGGAGAGAGAGAGAAAGAAGGAAAGGAAAGAGAGAGGATTGAGAGAGAGAGATAGAAAGAGAGGGGAGGGGAGAGAGAGAGAGAGAAAGAGAGAGAGAGAAGAAAGGAGAGAGAGGGAAGGAGAGGAGAGAGAGAGAGGAGGAGGAGGAGGAGGAGATAGAGGAGGGAAAAGAGGGAAAGGGAGAGATGAGTAGAGAGGAAGGGGATGAGAGAGAGAAAGAGAGAGAAGGGAGAGGGAGAAAGAGGGCAATGAGAGAGAGAGACAAAGGGGAGAGAAGGAGAGAGAGAGAGAGAAGGAGAGAAAGAGAGAGGGGAGAGAGCAAAGGAGAGAGAAAGAGGGAAACGGGAGAGAGAGAGCATGGGGAGAGAGAGGAAAAAAAGGATAGAGCAAAAAGGAGAGAGAAAGAAAGGGGAGGTGGAAAAAGAGGGGGGAGAGAGAGAGAGAGAGAGAGAAAAGGTGAGTAGAGAGAGAGGAAAGAGAGGGGAGTGAGAGAGAAAAAGAAGGAAAAGGGAAAAGAGACATATAAGGGAGAAAGGTGAGGAGAGAAAGAGGGGAAAGGAAGAGAGGAGAGAGAGAGAGAGGGGAAGCAAAGGAGAGAGAGAGGGAGAGGGGAGAGAAATAGAGAGAGGGAAAGGAGAGAGATAGAGAGGAAAGAGAGAGAGAGGGGAAGCAAGGGGGAGAGAGAGTGAGAGGGGAGAGAAAGAGGGGGAAAAGAAGAGAGAGAATGGGAGAGAGAGAAAGAGGGGGAAAAGAAGAGAGAGAATGGGAGAGAGAGAAAAGGAGAATTTAATTTAGTTTTGGTTTTGGTTAACCGGTTAAAAACTGTTTTTTTTTAATTTGGTTTTGGTTAACCAATTTTAAAAAATATGGATATAGTTTTTAAAATTGTTTTATTAAACTGGTTAACCAAAATGTAGTTATGATTTTTTAACCGGTTAACCACATTTTAGTTTTTTTATGAACACCCCTACTCTCCGTTCCAAGAAATACTATGGAACCTTTCTTGTAAAATGTGCCACTGTCAGTATTTTCATATTTTGCTCCTCTTGTATTCTGGAGTTTTGATATTTTGGNNNTCGAAAATTGTAATGTTTATATTTTTATTTTTCTATTAGTCTATTCTCTTGGACAAATGCTCATATAAAAAATAGAAATTTGGATCCTCTCAATTTTGAATTTTAGAAAATAAAGTTGTGTGATTTTTTACAAGTTATTTCATAGGTAGAATCAAGAGAAAATATGATAGAAAAATTAGTCAAGAGTAAAAAAATCACACTTTACTCTCTAAAATAAAAGTTCAAAATTTAAAAAATTCAAATTCAAAAAGTAGAGTACAATACTCATTAAAACATGATCTACTAATAAAAATAATAAATAAAATACATTTTAATTTTTTTGTTATTTATACATAAAAAAAATAAAATTAACTAGTATTAACTGAATAATAAAATTTATTTATAATAATTTTTTATAAAAGATCAACTACATATTTCAATATGCAATTTAATGATTGATTTTTGTGAATGTACAAATGTGAGAGATCACACTTATAAAATAAATGGGGAGAGATCACACTTTACTCTCTAAAGTGAAATTCAAACTTTAGAGAATCCAAATCCAAAAATATAAGTCTAACATTATAAGATTTTAAATACTTATTCGATTTCCAAAAACTTAAGTTGTAATTTTTTTATATTTTTAGAATCTATTAAAACAAAATTAAAGACCCTACAATGAAACATGTAAAAATGAAAAAAACTTGAATAACAAAACTGTTACAGTAACACTCTGATCCCTTTGTAACACAGCTCTCACTCGAATTCACGCGTCACTCTTATTACAATTGACAACACAGCTCTCACTGAAATTTACGCTTCACTCTTATTACAATTCACAATTCACAACTAAAATAAAAGGCTTGTTTCTCTTTTCTCTCTTCATTCTTTTTTTTTTTTGTCTTTCTGATTTCACCTTCTCCAACCACCATGTGTTTAATTTCACTGTTCAATTTCTCTGTTTTTCGCTTCAATGGCCGATGCAGATGCCAAACGAATAATCACCAAAAAGGGGCCGAGTCAAGATTAGAATATTCAAGAGCATAGTGACATCCTGCTCCGGCCGCCACAAGGAGCAGAAAGACGGTGGAAAAGGCAGCTATACTACTATACGATTTTTCTGCTCCTGATCGTCCTCTTAGCTCCACATCCACAACCCCGTCGTCTACCCTTCTGACAAGTAACACCGAAAATTGACGACAACCACGATGACAATAATGATTTTCAAGATGCTCTGTTCTTTTTTTTGTATAGAATAGTGTTGTTTGTATATTATTACCTTTTTCTATTTTAATTAATATTTGCATGTATGTATATACATTTATGGTCGTAGACTTGTAGCTGTTGATTATGTATATAAGATTTTACAGTTGATTTTACTCGTACAATTATTACTCATTCTTTGTGATTAAAATGTGTTGTTATCACCTTTAATATATTGTTATCACCTTTTTTAGTTATATTGTTATGAATTTTGAGAACTGACAGTGTTAGAAATCTTAAAATGATTGATTGTTCTTTTAGGGCTTAGACCCTATAGGCTACGGAATTGCCGAATTGGGTCATGCGATTATGCATTAGGCTTATATAGAATCATTTTTATTCATAAAAATTTAGTCTTAATAAATTTATTTACGCCAATGAGTAATAGCTCAAATGGCATAGACTTCCCATACTCAATTAAGAGGTTGTGGATTCGAGTCTCCTATCTTTCCAAATTTTAGCCAATGAGTTGCAAGTAAATATAAAATTCGAGTCATATCTTTAGTAAAAAAAAAAATTTATTCACCAATAAAAATATAAAATTAATGTTGAACTATTTTATCACATATAGACCAATTTTTTGCAAGTAAAAACGTTAATTTCATTTGTTGCATTTTTTTCTCCGTTCCACTTTTTTATATGTTGTCAGGCAGCCATATAAAAATTGGGTGAATCGCTTTCAGAAAAATTAGAGTTGGGTGAATCGCTTTCAGAAAAATTAGAGTTTAGCAAGTTATAACAATAAATATAATAGTTAGTTCCTACCGCAAAGGAATAATTCGATGTTTCAATAGTCAAAACTGATGTCTGATAGTTTTGTTAAGGATAATTAATAAAAAATTTAAAAAATACATAAAGAGTACACAAAAATAAAAAAATGTTTCGTTATGTATTTTTTTAATTTTTTTATTATGCTATCAAAGTTCTTCTTGAACTCTGCTGATATTTTTGGATAAACCAACCAATTTAGATCTTAAAATTTCTCTAACTTTCTTCAATTTTTTATTAATAATATTGTAGAAAATAAAACACCAAATTATTAATTTATCTTATAGAAAAGGCCAGAAAAAATGGGTCGTACGAATCAATCGCATGAAATATTTTATGATATTAGCATTCACATCCACTTTTAATTAGTAAGTATCTAATAACGTAGATATGTGTTATATAATATGAGTATGTGACAGAAAGAATTTGATGATTAAATTTACCATTAGAAGGTTGTTTAGTTAAATTGTTAAAATTGGCCTCTTTCTCTTTACAATGTGATGTACTTTAAAGGTTTTTTTCTTTTTTTTTTTTACCATTAAAAAACATTTTAAT
>NC_029790.2:130221273-130241084 GCF_000816755.2 Arachis ipaensis
CTTTTCTAGAAGATTTCACTATTATGATTATTTTACTATTTCATTACGAAATTAATAAAAATTTAAATATTATAAATAATAAACACTCAAAGGGGTAGAAATAGGTTTCTATTAATTACTATACAAAAATAAAAATACATGTATATATTTATATTTGTGTGAAATTAATAACTAAAAACTATTAAATAATAATTTATTTAAATATATTAAATTATTTAATAATTTTTAATTATCAATTTTATAAAATATGCAAATCTCCACCTTTAATAAAAATTGCAAGAAACATTTAAGGTAGCAGATTATTTATTAAAAAAATTTAGGTAAACGAAGCAACTCTCTAATCCCTTTGTAACACAGCTCTCACTCAAATTCACACTTCACTCTTATTACAATTCACAATTCACAATCCAAAACAAAAGGCTTGTTTCTCTTTTGGCTCTTCGTTCTTATTCTTGTTGTCTTTCTGAATTTCACTTTCTCCAATCACCATTTGTTTACTTTTTCTGTTCAATTCTTCTGTTTTTCACTTCAATGGCGGAAGCAGATGCCAAACGAATAACTACCACCGTCAAAGACATATAGATGTTGCCGCCGAGAAGGGGCCGAGTCAAGATTAGAATATTCAAGAGCATAGTGGCAGCGGAGAAGGCAGCTACTACTACTACTACGATTTTTCTGCTCCTGATCGTCCTCTTAGCTCCACATCCACAACCCCGCTGGTTTCGAGTGGCTACCCTTTCGACAAGTAACACCGGAAATTGACGACAACCGCGATGACAATGATGATTTTCAAGATGCTCTGTTCTTGTTTTTTTTTCTTTTTGGTATAGAATAGTGTTGTTTGTATATTATTACCTTTTTCTGTTTTAATTAGAGTAAAGTACCAACCCAGTCCCTGTCCATTTTTAAGAATGACAACGCGACCCCTCAAAATAAAATCGATCCAGTTCGGTCCCTGTCCCCGATTTCCGTCACACAAGGTGGTCTCCATGCGTTTTTCTTCGGCGAGACATGACGGAAAATGCTGAGCTGGCTCGTTCAGTGCGTGACCTGTCATAAGAGGTGGGTGACGTGTTCAGTCAGTGCTGAACTGGAGAAATTGAGATGGACAGGGGCTAATTTGTCCTACCTAGTCACCATATAAACGACGTCATTTCAGTGGGAAGCAATGTTTCAGTTGCTTTTGAAGAGGTTGGTCTCCATAAAATCCCTTCCCCCAGCCTTGACATTTACAAGAAAACCCTAACAGAGCCATGAGCAGCAGCAACGAACCACCGTCGAGTTCCATTGATGGGAGTGGAAGAGAAATTTTTAAAGATGAAGGCAGAAGTCCTCTAAGTGTATCTGCAGGAAGTGTTGCTGCGCCAAAGAAGAAGAAGTTCATTACTCCACGATGCCGGTGTGGGGCACATGCTATTTTGTTTCTCTCTTCAACAGAACTGAACCCTAACCAGTTATTTTTTGGATGTCCACAGTTCAAAGTAATCTAAAATTTAATTTAAGTTTCGTTGATTTTAACTCAGATGTGACATCTTTTGAGCTGTGGGTATATTCTACAGAGCACAAAACCGCATTGTAAATTTTTTGCATGGTTGGATGATTATGTTGCATCGTTTGAAGAGTTTCTCATAAATTCTCCTGATATAGAGGGTTGGATGCGAGATCAAAGTCAGATTCCTGATGCTGCTGGTGTTGATACTGAAAAACTGAGGGAACTAGATGCTAGAGTTAGTGGGTTAGAATTGGAAGCTAAAAATTGTAATGCCAATAGTGGCTCTAGCGGCATTAGTGTTAAAGCTTTGGTTATTGCTTTTGTATTTGGAATTGTAATCTCCAAATTTTTTTAAGGCATATGAGTAGCAGGAACTTTCTATGATACTAAGTTCAAAGTGTGTCTTATTTTTTACCAGTGTATGTTGTTTACATTGTAAGTTGTATTACTTTAGAAGTATGTTTGTTGTTTCAGATGAGATTATGATTTGATCCAAGAAAAAGGGTCTGTTACTACTTGGATGAATTCTGGCAGCATGTAGTCATACGGACTTACTGGAAAATGTTGGATAAACAAACCCAAAAGATGTCTTATATAAAACATGTACACAAAACAACCAATCATGTCCTTGTTCAGCATGAGAAAGGGACAACTTATAACCCTCTAACAACAAAAAGAAGGCCAACATGTAGCCTTGAACCAAAATATTTCCTAAATTTGTCAAGTTTCAAACTGACTTAAATGTCTTCCACATTAGTCTAGTAGAGTTTCAAAATGACTTAAACATGCATAGAAACACTTAAAAGCTTCCAAAATATTTCCTAGATTTGTAAACACTGACACTTAAACTAATAACAAAAGGAGTCATTCTTATCATCTATGTCAACAGCAACATATCAGATATCAAGTCTTCCTCAGAGATATAAACCCAGGAGTAGGAATGAACTTGAAAAGCCTTACTGCAGTCCCGGAACTTGCTGCAGTCATGGTCTCAGCAGAAGGAGCACTTTGTTGAAAGGGAACATTAGCACTTGTTGTCCTCGGGTTCATAGCCTGACCGGTTGGAACACATGGTCTAAGACCTGATGCTGCTTGAACTGATGGTGGAGTAGGTTGTCCAAATGAAGGTGGAGTCGAGATAGGAGCAGTTGGGGCCTAACAATAGGGTGCTTTCTTCTCTGGGCATAACTGATGTTGGGGGTGGAGCAAGGTTGTGGGGGTGGTTGATTCAGGTTCATAGCCTCTCTTGCAACCTGTAACAAAAATGGAATGAGAATAAAATAAACAAACAACTTAAAACAACATTGACCAATCACTATACCTCATCTGCCTGGGGTGCATTTTGTGAAAGGGGAATTTCTTCTCTCTGTTCCTGTCGGTCAGAATTACCCTTCTTATGCATTGTCTTTGGAAGCTTCTTCTTGTTCTTCTTTGCCTTTGTCTATCACAGGAGTATAACCATGTTAGTGCAAGGAGAGTGTAATATGTCATCTAACAACAATAGGTGTGCTCATCTATCAGAGTTTTCACCTGGAAACACCTACTAGCACTATTCCAGGATGTGAAAATCAGCCATGGACAATCCTCAGTAGCACATGCTGCCCTCAGCCTATGCTTTTCATTTTTAATATATAACACATCCTTTCCCTCAAATACAAAGTAGTCTTTTAAAGCCTTCTTGAACGTTTTCATTGTAGGGAACATCTGACCAACCTTAAATACTATCTCTCCATACTCAGTATCCTCACTAAAGGAATCATATGCTGTCCTTCCCTCATCCTCAGAAGAAATTGGGCTCTTAAAGGCCTCACTCTCATACTCATATGGTTTCTCATAATCACTATCCATCTCCACCTCAGTTGGGACTGAGCTTCGGTTACTAGGCCTATCACCCATACTTGGACCCTCACCTGATCCACCTACAGGCCCATCTCTCTGGTCTGTTTGTCCAGGCCCAACACTTGGTCCAGCTTCTCTACTTTGGCCCTCCATTCCCTTCTTGCCTAGTCCATCTCTTAAGATATGCCTCCTTCTAACACCAGAATATTTTTTAGATGTTCTCTTCTTAGCAGTTCTTGGTGATTGTCTTGGGGTATTACTACTTAAACCACCCTTCTTACCCTCATTCTTTTGAGGTGACACTATTTTTTTAGGCACACTATTCTTCTTCTTAGTTCTTTTTTCCTCATCTGTACTTTTATCCTCAGTTACATACCCAGCAGCCTCATTACTCGTCTTTTTCTTTGCTGAAACTCCCTTTTTTGGAACCTTTTTCTTCCTATTGTTTTTCTCTTCACTACCACTGTCATATGTCTCAAATCCAGGGGGAGGAGGCTTGTAAGGCTCATCCTCTGTTGTCTCATATCCATCATCAGTTGATGACGACGATGATGATGAATCCAACACAACAGTCTCCTCAGCCACATCTTCTTTAACTACATCAGGCATGTCACATCGTGTTCAAAATAGATGTATAGCTCATCAGTTTCCCTGTACCTCAACTTACCCTCCCTCATCTGATTAATTTCTATATTTCCTTTAATTACATGGAGTCTAGCTTCCATATTCGGTTCTCCCATATCAAACCAGAACATCTGCTTATACTCCCGGTAACCCAATTCTTTAAATAATTCAACCAAGTCAAAAAAATTTACGTAATCCAAGTCTAAGGGGGGGGGGATCTCTTCACTTTATCATCCAAGTAGTAGAGATCACCTTCAGAGTTTCTGATAAATCTCCCCCATGGTAAAACACAGAAATAACCATATATTCAGACATCTGCAATCAGTTTATTCAAGCTTTAATAAAATCTCCCTAACAATAAACATGTTTAAACAAGAATGACCACCACTATATTATTTAATTTTTTCCAAAATGCACATAGTTCAGGGTTATTTGAATTTTTTCATGATTAGGACCACAAAGGGTTGCAAATAACAATGGTTCCTTGTCAGAAGCAAAATCAATTTGGGGGGACCACACAACGCACAAGGGACAAATGCTTCATATAAAATCACTAACATGAACTGTCTGCAGCGTCCTGACACGATTCCGTCCAGCTCCGTCAACAGCACCACCAAACCGCCGTGAACTATGACGTCGTCAACACTGTAAGCAGCAACGTCAGCGCTTTCCTCTACCAACACAGCGTCCACAATGGTCTCGAGAAGTGAAGAAGCTTTTGACCTAGGGTTTTCTTGTAAATGTCAAGGCTGGGGGAAGGGGTTTTATGGAAACCCACCTCTTCAAAAGCAACTGAAACGACGTCGTTTATATGGTGACTGGGTAGGACAAATTAGCCCCTGTCCATCTCAATTTCTCCAGCTCAGCACTGACTGAACACGCTATCCACCTCTTATGACAGGTCACGCACCGAATGAGCCAGCTCAGCGTTTTTCGTCATGTCTTGCCGAAAAAAAACGCATGGAGACTGCCTTGTGTGACGGAAATCGGGGACAGGGACCGAACTTGATCGATTTTATTTTGAGGGGTCGCGTTGTCATTCTTGAAAATGGATAGGGGTTGGGTTGGTACATCACTCGTTTTAATTAATTAATGTATGTATGTATATACATATATGGTTGTAGACTTGTAGTTGTTGATTATGTATATAAGATTTCACAGTTGATTTTACTTGTACAATTATTACTCCTTCTTTTGTGATTAAAATGTGTTGTTATCACCTTTTTTAGTTACATTATTCTGAATTTCGAGAACGACAGTGTTAGAAATCTTAGAATGATTGGTTGTTCTTTTCGGGCTTGGACCCTATGGGCTACGGAGTCGCCGAATTGGGTCCTGCGATTATGCATTAGGCTTATATAGAATCATTTTTATTCATAAAAATTTAGTCTTAATAAATTTATTCACGAATAAAAGTATAAAATTAATGTTGAACTATTTTATTATATATAGACTATTTTTTTGCAAGTGAAAATGTTAATTCTATTTGTTGCATTTTTTTTTCTTTGTTCCACTTTTTTATATGTTGTCAGGCAGCCATAGAAAAATTAGGTGAATCGCTTTCAGAAAAATTAGAGTTGGGTGAATCGCTTTCAGAAAAATTAGAGTTTAGTAAGTTATAGTAATAAATATAATAATTAGTTCCTACCGCAAAGGAATAATTCGATGTTTCAATAGTCAGAACTGATGTCTGATGGTTTTGTTAAGGATAATTAATAAAAAATTTAAAGAATACGTAAAGAGTACACAAAAATTAAAAAATATTTTATGTATTTTTTTATTTTTTTATTATGGTATCAGAATTCTTCTTGAACTCTGCTAATATTTATGGATAAACCAACCGATTTAGATCTTAAAATTTTTTTAACTTTTTTCAATTTTTTATTAATAATATTGTAAAAAATAAAATACCAAATGATTAATTTACCTTATAGAAAATGCCAGGAAAAATGGGTCGTACGAATCAATCGCATAAAACATTTCATGATATATAATATGAGTATGTAACAGAAAGAATTTGATGATTAAATTTACCATTAGAAGGTTGTTTAGTTAAATTGTTAAAATCGGCCTCTTTCTCTTTACAATGTGATGTACTTTAAAGATTTTTTTTACCATTAAAAAACATTTTAATATATAGAAATAAAAGATTTAATTTTCTTAAAGTTGTATTGTTACTTAAAAATTGCAAGAAACATTTAAGGCAGCAGATTATTTATTAAAAAAATTTAGGTAAACGAAGCATTAATATGGAAAAGGAAAATTAAGGTCGCAGAATCATAATTTGTGTCATTGTTTCAAGACTTCTATAATCCGAATCAATCAGTGACTATATATAGCGTGAATTTGAATTTTCTAAATTTTAGATTTTATTTTAGAAGGTAAAGTGTAATTTTTTATTATTTATTTTACAAATGAAACAAAAAAATATAAAAAATATTTAAAAATAAAAATTACACTTAACTTTTTTAAATAAAAAATTAAAATTGAGAATATCTAAATTTATATCGTGTTAATCTATTAATATATAATAAACAACTAGTTATTATGTGTTAGAGTATAATTAGAATCAATTAGATTAATTTGCATTATTTAACATATCTAAATATTTATTATAGGATATTACGTCTTTATTATTTCGATTCTCTTAGTACCTATAAATTTTATTTTATATTGTATCATTTTATACAATTTGAATACTCGCAAACTTTTTACTATTACTCCCTCTCTCTTTTCTAACATGGTATCAGAGCCATGGTATCCTCCTTTGAGGAGGATAAGTTAATTTTCTTCTCGTAAAATCACCATGCTCTTCATAATTTTTTTTCGTGTCATTTTTTTTCCTTCTCTTTTGTCAATGCTTTGATGCTTTTCTAACCTCATTGATTAGCTCATCCACTACTTATTCTCATGAAGAAACCATATGTTTTTTATCACCTTCCGATAGTTTGTCATCTTTTTGCACTTTGTCACTTTTCAACAGTTTTTCGGCAATTTGTCATCTTTTCAGTAGTTTTTCAGCAGTTGGCCACTATTGAGGCAGTTCCGTCTGCGTTCTCTTCCGGCAGTTCCGTTTGCGTTTCCTTGTGACAGTTCAATCTGCGTTTCCTTGTGGCAGTTCCATCTGCGCTTTTTTGTGGCAGTTCTGTCTGCACTTCCTTCCTGCAGTTTCGTCTGTGAGGCAGTTCCATCTGCACCCATTCTATCAGTTCATGCATTTTTTATTTAGTTGTTTCAAATAAGTTTCAAACTCAAGTTGTCACTTGAGTTTGAGGAGGGATGTTAGAGTATAATTAGGATCAATTAGATCAATTAGCATTATTTACCATATCTGAATATTTATTATAAGATATTACGTCTTTATTATTTCGATTCTCTTAGCACATATAAATTTCCTTTTATATTGTATCATTCTATATAATTTAAATACTCACAAACCTTTTTTCCTATTACTCCCTCTCTCCTTTCTAACATTATGTACAACCATTTCAAGTTTTCAACAGTCTTGTGTCTCACGTGGGAAGGATTTGAAGTAGAGATTATGTATGTAGTGTATGTTGACTATGTTCTAGAATCTAGATTACATTCATCGCAGATAATAAATACATATTATTATTTTCTTGTTTTAATCTTTAATGGTAACTTTTATGGTGACATTCTCCTTTGCTACGACTTCCACGAGAAGACAATCGAACGCCGCGCCAGAGGATGGAGGGCAACGCCATTGAAGAGTGTGGAGGTTATCTTAGAAACAACGAAAGTTACAAATTCAATATATTTATTAATTTAATCAACTTTATTATTTTACTAATTTTTTCATTCTAAAATATTTTTTCTAAGGAAATTGTTCCTGTCCGAAATTGCTATCCAAAGTATAGCTTAGTCAGTAAAGTCTTCAACTCCAATATCTTAGGTTGCATTTGTTTACAGAGACAGGACACTGAGACAGGGACACTGAGATACAAAATCGTGTTTGGCAGAGGAGACATGGACAGAGACAATGTGTCCAAAGATACTGAATTAGTGTATTTTGTGTCTATCTTGACAGGAAGGACACGTAGACACTAACAAGGGACACAACTTATTTTTTATTTTTTCTTTCATTATTCTTGTTAATTTTTCATAGTTATATTTTTTATTGTTATATTTTTCATCTCAAATTTTTTGAATGAAAAAAATGAGAATAAATTGAATTTTCATAATTTGTTCTAGTTTATCACCAAATAGAATACAAGAACACAAAATTTTGTGTCTCTGTCCATCAGTGTCTTGTCCTGTCCTGTTCTCAGTGTCTTGTCCTGTCCTGTTCTTAGAAACAAATGCAGCCTTAGTGTCAATTACAAGTTCTTCAAAGGTTTAACCCCTGCACCATACTTGTTGAAAAGACTTCAATGTTCAAGTCAATTATTAATATCAGAGAGTTATTCATAAAACTATCACTTAAAAGTAGTATAATTCGATGCCTTCTATAGCTACAACTGCCATTTATTTATCGTTGCATAGCGATAACCAACTTGTGTATACCATGACTAAAATGTGTTCAAGCAGCTTAATGGTAACCAACCTGCGTATGAAGTAGCCTAGATGTGCGTGAGTGCTATAAAGGTGCCAGAAACGGTTATTTGATTAGGTGAAGTTTTGAATATTTAAAAGTTAACTCTGAGGTATGACGTACGTCATGTATCCGAGTTATTCGGGTACGGATCACAACCCCCAAACTTGACTTGTTTTTGTATAAGCAAGTTGAACTTTGTCACGACGCTTATATCTCAGAATCTTGTAAGCTCGTCCTAATAGCCCCTAAGCTCAATACGCGATCGTTTTAATGCATGACAAGCTTGGTTTTTTTTAGGGAATGACAAAGGTTTGTGCTTTCTTTAATTCACTTAATGTAATAATTACAGCCGTTCGGTTATCCCAAGTGAATCAAGACCATTCATTTTTAACAGTAGATGAACAATTTTTTTGCATCCGACGGCTAATAGTGGTAAATGGTGCAGATCATGTGATGGTGGGTTTATTAATTTTTGTATTACCCTTTCTCTATTCACACATTGGTTATAGGTCCTGGGTAACTGGCTCGAAACTTTACCAAGTGAAGAAAACATGACTTCAAAAGGTTAGTGTTGTTGTCTTTGTGCTCCCTTGTCTATTCCTTCCTTCTTTCTTATCATGGCCAAAGACAAAATAGTAGAAGTAAAAGTTGACATTTATGTGTGGGTGCATGCATATGTTAAATGTCGTGCTTTCCTTTATCACAACATGAAAAATTTTTTGAACTTGCTACTTTTAACTATGTTAGGGTTGGTATGGTAGTGGGTGTAGAGTTCCTTCTCTGTGGTGGTGGGGAGAAAGTATGCAAAAAGAGGGGTGATTGAGCTTACTTTTACTTTTTTACTTTTATGTTTGCGTGTTGTCTGAGTTGAATGTTAAGTTTTCATTTACTGATTTTGAGTGTAAGGTGTTAACACAATTGAATTGTGCTCCCTCACAGCTACATCCCAATTCGTGAACTTTTCTTCAAGCTTATGAATGTCTGATGGAGTTCTTGGAGACTCATCCCTCTCTAAATGTCTTTTTCTCTTTGTTTCAATCAAAAGGGGGGTGCGTAGAGGTCTTTGGGTAAACCTTAGTAGTTACCAGGGACGATCCCTCTTTGTTTTATACAAATTATCTTTTAAGAGTTTCAAAAAAATGTTTGTAAAAGTACGGTCATTGGAAACTAAATATCCCTTTTACTTAGATGATGAATTACTGAAAAAGTTCTCCCTTTATTGGTGTCCTAAGCCGATGCAAATTTTAGATGCTCTGAGGATGGAGGAGGAGGAGAGTTTGATTCTGGAGTTTCTGATAGAATGCTTTTCATCAGAAAAATTATTGCCTATTTCTGATATGTTAAGGGTTAAAAATGATAAAGAGGCTTTGGAAACGCATATAGGTAATCTCTGGACATAGGGTGGGAGTTTTGTTTTGTGGGAGACCTATATCTCAGACTTACATTGTTTGTTTGTTGTAGGTGGAAAAGTTTCGAGCTTATCGTCGGCGCTGATGAGGTCTTTTTTGGACCAAGAAAAGAAAAATGACAAAGAAATTTTTGCTGTTGGTGTCAAGAAGGACATGGGGGTGGATGCTGCACAGTCTAATGCTCGTTTTTTGAAGAGGAAAACAGATTCAGAAAAGTCCCTTGAGGTCTTTTCTGCTACCGACTTGGACTTTGGGGAAGATAATGAATTAAGGAAGCAGTTGCGACTTCATGGTATTGCTAGAGGTGTGTATGCTCATTCTATTTGGAGTGGATGATTTCCATTCCTTGAGTTGTCCGAGAAGGTTGCACAACATTCGACATATGTGAGGATGCTAAAAGAGGTTGGCAAAGAGGTTATAGAACAATATATGCAGGTAAGAAGAATATTTGAATAGTTTGAGTTATTTAATGTTTTTTCCTAATTGGGATGTTTGATCATGTTTCAAGTGTTTGGCGCTAGGATGCTTTGTATGGGACAAACTACTGAGTTGCTTGGGGTGGAAGAGAAGAAAGAGACCAGCAAGGTGTTGGACCTAGAGAGGTCTCTGAAGGAGCGAGATGAAGTCGTCATTGATACGACGACCAAAATGAAAAATATGGAGGGAGAGATGTCAAAGTTACATGATCAGATCCCAGTTTTGTAGGGTCAGATCAAAGATGCTGATAATGAGAAAGGGAATCTGACTTCTCGGGTGCATGAACGTGAAAACAAGATGCTAGAGATGTTTGCGGCGGGCTTTGACCGAGCTGTTAGTTAGGTGACCGCATTTTCTCATGATTTTGACGTCGTGAGACTTGACGTTACCAAGATGGTGGTCAAAGGCAAGCTTGTGGACGATGAAGCTGGTGGTGAAGCAGAGGGTAATAATGTGGAATCTTTTCAGAAAGATGATTAACTTCTTAGTAGTTTTGGTTTTGTAATATTGACTGTTTATAGTTTTGATAAACTTTGATATTTTGTATATTTGGATGGTTGATATGGTGTTTGGACACTCATGTTTTGATAAATTCGTATGTTTGTTTGATGAATGCTATTTTGTTTTATCTACATATTTTGTATTTGCTAGTGTTGTTGGGTAGATAGAAATATGAAAAGGTAGTGAATATTGATTTGGATGTTTTGACAAAACCTTCCGATGCGGAAGGTGCAAAGTGATCGGCCTCATTAAAACCTCTCCGAGAAAAACCCTTGTTTTTTTTATGGGAAAAACCTCGGTGGTAGAAAAAAGAGTACCTTTCAGCTTCGGCTTTTACATAGAATAAAAATGTAATGAAGATATGTTCCATGTATTTGGAAGCTCGGTCCCTGACTCCCTGTTATCGTTTGTAGAGAATATGCTCCTTGTCCGTGTACTTTTGATATTTTGAATGGTCCTTCCCATGTGGCAGCAAGCTTTCCTTGCCCTGGAAGCTTCCAAACATCTTCTATCTTTTGTAGGACAAGGTCTCCTTGTTGTAGTGTCCTCGGTCACACTCTTTTGTTGTATTTTTGTCTTATGACAATCTGCATTACTTGTTGCCTTAGTCTGGCCGAGTTGTGTTCCCCGTCTAAGGTGTCTAGCTCGGCTCGCCTTGCTTGTTCGTTAGCCTCGCTACTTGAGAGCTCAGTTCTTACCGAACCTTGTGAAATTTCCATTGGGACTATTAAATCTGCTCTATAAACTAGTCAGAATGGTGTTTCCTTTGTTGTTGAATGTGGTATGGTGTTATAACTCCACAAGATTTCAGGGATGAGCTCGGCCTATTGTCCTTTGTCGTCTGTTAATTTCTTTCATAAGGCCTGCAAAATAATTTTGTTAGCAACCTCCGTGAGCCCATTAGTTTGTAGGTGTTATACAGCGGAGAAGTGATGTTTAATATTGAGATTCTGTAGAAAATACGCTATCTTCTTATTAGAAAATTGCTACCATTGTCAGTAATAATGTCATTTGGTAACCCATATCTACATATGATAAATTTCCATATGAAAGATTGTACATTATCTGAGGTGATTCTAGCTAGTGGTTGTGCCCCTATCTATTTTGTAAAGTAATCAATTACAACGAGTAAAAATTTTACCTGACTTTTAGATACTAGAAAAGGTCCGAAGATGTCAAGCCTCCACCTATGAAAAGGCCATCCTACCTTGGACACATGCAATAGTTTGGCGGGAGAGTGGATTGCTGGTGTGTATTTTTGGCAATTGTCGCAGTGTTGTACTTTTTTCATGCAGTTTTTTTTGAGTGAAGGCCAAAAGTAGCCCACTTGTAGAAGTTTTGCCACTATGCTACGTCCTTCAATGTGTGCTCCACAAATCCCTTTGTGTACTTCTGACATTGCGAGGTTGGACTCCTCAGCTCCAAGACATTTTAATAGTGGTTTGGAGAATCCTCTCTTGTATAGTTCATCCCCAATCAAGGTGAAATGGCTCGCCCTTTTCTTGAACAACTTTGGTTCCTTTCAGATGCAGGGATGTTTCTTGATTTCAAGTAGTCCACATAGGATGTTCTCCTATCTGTTGTTTGTGACAAGGCAAAAACATGGATACCACATATCCTTGGTTCCCAAAGTGTTAGTTATGATAAAGCTGGCGTGGTATCCAAAATTCAAGAGGTGGCTAATTTAGATAAAATATCTGTCCTATTATTATTTTCTCGGGGTATATGAGTGATCTCGAAATATTGGAAGTTTGAATCAATTTTTTTGCAATATTTAAATATTGCTCTAAAAGGGGGTCTCTTACCTGGAAGTTACCGCTTACCTGTTGAATGACTAACAATGAATCACAGTAGACTTTAAGGTGCTGAATGCTTGTTTCTCTGGCCAAGCATATACTGGCTAAAAGAGCTTCATACTCGGATTGGTTATTGCTTGTTTTAAATAGGAATGTGAAGGACTGCTCTATATATACTCCAGTCTTTCTCTAAGAATGATTCTAGCTCCGTATCTGTCTTCATTGGAGGCTTCGTCAATGTACAATTCCCATACCGGGAAGACACCGTCCGATGCAGCGAATTCAGTGACAAAGTTGGCCAAAATATGAGACTTAAGTGCCCTTTTTTATTGATACAAGATGTCATTTTCTGATAGTTCTATTGACCATTTGATTAGCTGGCCTATTAGGTCTGGTCGTGTTAGTATTTAGCGCAGCAGCTGGTTGGTTCGAACTATGATATCGTGACTCTGAAAGTAATGATGGAGTCGTCATGATGTGATGATTAGGGCGAATACTAGTTTCTTGATAGTTAGGTATCGAGTTTTCGTGTTCTGCAGTAGTTTGCTAACAAAATTGACTTGATGTTGCTCCCTGCCTATTTGTGACAAGGGCAGAGCTAATAGCATAAGTGGAAACTGAAAGATATAAATAAAATGGATTACCATGAATAGGCTTGTGTAATATGGGTGGGGAGGCGAGAATGCCTTTGAAATCGGTGAATGCCTATTTGCATGCATCCGTCCATGTGAAGCTCCTATTCTTTCGTAAGCTATTGAAAAAATGATATGACTTTGCTGCTGCCGTGGGTAAGTGATGCGTGAGCATCTTTCCTATTTTTTCCTAGTGAATTTGCATGTAATTTGTTGAGTTTAATTAAAAATTAATTATATTTTAGCCACTATAGATGCTATTTTGAGTTTTGTGCAATACTGTTTATTTTAGGTAGCATTCGGCTGGATTTGATGGAGTTTCTGCAGCACAAGAATCAAAGGAGATGGCAGCGAGGAGCGACGCGCACGCGTACTTAACGCGTGCGCGTGATTTGGAAGTATCCATGGCGACGCGTGCGCGTGACTGACGCGTACGCATAATTTGAAGATTTGCTCAGCGATGCGTGCGCGTGACTGACGCGTACGCGTGACTCGCGGAAAAAGACCATTGACGCGTGCTCGTGACCGACGCGTACGCCTGACATGCGCAACGTGCAGAAAACGAGAGAGAGAGAGAGAGTGAGAGAGAGAGCATATGACGCGCAAGTGTCGCTGATGCATACGCGTCAGTCAAGTGTGCGTGAAAAATAAAATTTGACAGAAAGTTGCGCGGGAATGGCGCTGGAACCAAGCCTTTAGCACAAGCAAGCCCACACATACGCGCACCCCACGCGTGCGTGTCGTTTGTGATTTTTGCCATCCACGCGTGCGCGTCACTGACGCGTACGCGTGACCTGCAAAATCGACGTAAAGGCGTCTTTGGCCAGAGAGTTATGCTGGTGTGGGGTTGGAACTATGCTGGGCGCACAAGCCCCACCACGCGTATGCATCCCTGACGCGTTCGCATAATTTTCCCATCCTGGTCGTCCACGCGTACGCGTCACTTGAAATTTATGCGATCCACGCTTACGCGTGCCTTACGCGTCTGCGTTGCATGCGACGCCCAATTAAACCACTTCAAGTGCCTGATTTCAAATCATCCACCCCCCAAATCCTAATTCTCTTTTGTTCTTTTATCCTTTTATTCTTCTTTCATCTTATTATTTATTTTTGTTTTCAGTTCTTCTTTGCTTGAGGACAAGCAAACCTTTAAGTTTGGTATTGACACTTCGCTTATGAGTTTTCTGTTTATTTTTATGGCACCAAAAGGGAGGCGAATCATCTTCACTGAGGAACACAACCTGAGAAATAAAATGACCGCTAGGATAACTAAGGTGGTTGAGTTTCTTTCATTTTTATTCCTCCCCTCTTTTTCTATATTATGTTCTGGTTTTCTGCTATTTTTTCTTTGTTTGTTGCATGATCCTTTATTAGTTAGAATCCTAGGTCTAGTTTAGTTTTCTCTTAATTGCTTTAAAAGATATCTCACGTATTACTCACTAAGCTTAAATTCAAATATAAAAAATACAGAAGTGATGTATTGCATGAGAAATTGAGTTAATTTTAAGAGTAGTCTTATTTACTTATATGTGGTCGCAATACCTTTCGTTTTCTGAATGAATGCTTGAACAGTGCATATTTTTTATAGTGAAGTTTATGAATGTTAAAATTGTTGGCTCTTGAAAGAATAATGAAAAAAGGAGAAATATTATTGATAATCTGAAAAATCATAAAATTGATTCTTGAAGCAAGAAAAAGCAGTGAAAAACACGAAGCTTGCGAAAAAAATATAAAATAAAGAAAAAAAGGCAAGCAGAAAAAGCCAATAATCCTTTAAACTAAAAGGCAAAGGGTAAAAAGGATCCAAGGCTTTGAGCATTAATGGATAGGAGGGCCCAAAGGAATAAAATCCTGGCCTAAGTGGCTAAACCAAGCTGTCCCTAATCATGTGCTTGTGGCGTGAAGGTGTCAAGTGAAAATCTTGAGACTGAGCGGTTAAAGTCGTGGTCCAAAGCAAAAAGAGTGTGCTTAAGAGCTCTGGGCACCTCTAACTGGGGACTCTAGCAAAGCTGAGTCACAATCTGAAAAGGTTCACCCAGTTAGGTGTCTGTGGCATTCATGTATCCAGTGGTAATACTGGAAAATAAAATGCTTAGGGTCACGGCCAAGACTCATAAAGTAGTTGTGTTCAAGAATCAACATACTGAACTAGGAGAATCAATAACACTATCTGAATTCTGAGTTCCTATGGATGCCAATCATTATGAACTTCAAAGGATAAAGTGAGATGCCAAAACTATTCAGGATTGCAGTTGTAAATCCCACTATAAGAAGAGACATGAGCTTAATCGAACTCTCATTCTCATGAAAATTCACATCCTAAGCTTATATTAGTTTTGGTTGCTTGAGGACAAGCAATAGTTCAAGTTTGGTGTTGTGATGCGTGAGCATCTTTCCTATTTTTTCCTAGTGAATTTGCATGTAATTTGTTGAGTTTAATTAAGAATTAATTATATTTTAGCCACTATGGATGCTATTTTGAGTTTTGTACAATACTGTTTATTTTAGGTAGCATTCGGCTGGATTTGATGGAATTTCTGCAGCACAAGAATCAAAGGAGATGGCAGTGAGGAGCGACGCGCACGCGTGCCTGACGGCGTGCGCGTAATTTGGAAGTATCCATGGCGACGCGTGCGCGTGACTGACGCGTACTCGTAATTTGAAGATTTGCTCAGCGACGCGTGCGTGTGACTGACGCGTACGCGTGACTCGCGGAAAAAGACCATTCACGCATGCGCGTGACCGACGCGTACGCGTGACATGCGCAACATGCAGAAAACGCAGAAAAACGCTGAGAGAGATTTCTGGGCTATTTTGACCTAGTTTCCAGCCCAGAAAACACATATTAGAAGCTGCAGAATGGACGAAACAAGTGGTCCCCATCCATCCATTGAAGACTTGATTATTTAAATTAATTTTGATTTAAATTCAAATTTGAATTCTAGGAAAAGATATTATTTTAATTTTAAAAATTAGATTTTAAATTTATTAGGATTAGTTATAAAAGGGAGGAACTTTCCTTCCTTTTGAGAGGTCCTGGGGAGGATCCCATTCTATTCCAAAATTACATTCCGTATTCCATAACATTTTACTCTAAATCATGAGCAACTAATCCTCCATTGTTAAGGTTAGGAGTTCTGTCTATTTCTATGGATTAATTTAATTATTTTTTCTATTTTAATTTATGTATAGATTTATAATTTAAGAATTGTCTTTGCTCTTTATTTTATGAATTTGGGTGGAACGGAAGTATGACCCTCTTTCTATTTGAGTTACTGTAAAACTTGGAAAAGCTCTTTACTTGAACAACAGCTTGAAAACATATTCTCCTAAATTTTAATTATCTGAATTTAACGGGATACGTGACATATAATCCTTTTATTTTTGGGTAATTAGAGTTTTTGTGGCATATAAACTAGAATTTGATCATTTAGCTTCTAGTTGGAATTAATTGACCAAGGAATTGACAGTTAATGAATTTTAGAGGAGACTAGAAATGTCTAAGGAATTAGGGTCTAGTCACATATAGTTTGCCATAAATTAAATCCTACATAATTAAAATAGTTAGTAAGAAAAGTTAATCCGGAAAAATTGATAACTCTGATGCCTTAACTATTTCCCCATATATATTTCACAGCTCATTTACTGCTTGCTTTCTGAAATTCTTAATTACTTTTTAATGCTTTTGAACTTCCAAACGCTATTTTTTGTTTGTCTAACTAATCCTATCAAACACTATTGTTGCTTAATCCATCAATCCTCGTGGGATCGATCCTTACTCACGTAAGCAATGGCGGAGCTTCATTCAGACAAGGGGGGCCATGGCCCCCAAACTTTTTATAAAAAAATTAGTAGTACTTCATCAAAAATGAAAAATAGTTCAATTGGTTTAAATGCTTTATTATAACTTGAAGTATCCAAGTTCAATTCCCATCTCATACATTTATTGTATAATAATTTTTAGTGAGTGGGCCTGCCAAGACAGATGAAATTGTCCATTTATTAGAGATTGATGAACTTGAAACTGGTAAAGGGGCAAATCAAATTGGTACTTTGAAACGAGCAGGTGATACTCGATGGAGTTCTCATTTCTCTTCTTTTTGCAGTTTGATAAATATGTATGGTGCAACGTTGACTGTTTTACAAAAGATTATTGTTGATGGATCAACTTATTCTCAGCGTGGTGATGCAGATAGTGCTTACAATACCCTGACCTCATTTGAGTTTGTATTGATCTTGCATTTGAGTTTGTATTGATCTTACAATACCCTGACCTCATTTGAGTTTGACATTGCTAAGATTTCTACTCTTGTTGATAGCTACTATCCCGAAGACTTTACTGAACAAGAGAAGATTAATTTGCCTTTTCAGCTTCAGCATTTTATTCTTGATGTTCGTCAGCATCCAGAAATGAAGAATTTGTCAACTATTCATGAACTGTGTAGATGTTTAGCAGAAACAAAAAAGTCAAAAGTGTATTACTTGATTGATAGATTGATTCGTCTGATATTAACTCTTCTAGTTTCTACAGCTACTACAAAGCGATCATTTTCAACAATGAAAATAATAAAGACAAGGTTAAGAGACAAGATGGAGGACGACTTTCTTACGGATAGTTTGGTTATTTACATTGAGAAAGAAATTGCTGAAAAGTTTAGTTCTGACTCAATTATTGAAGATTTTAAGTCATTAAAAACTCGAAGAGTACCATTATAAACTATTTTATATTTTTTATCTGTAGAATTATTTATTTATTATCTTAGTAACAAACTTAAAGAATAATTATATTTATAAATTTTATTTTGATATAAATATTATTATTAAATTTTTATGTTAAGTTTCTGGCCTCCCCCAAAATTTTGGTTCAAGCTCCGCCACTGCACGTAAGATATTACTTGGTACGACCTGGTGCACTTGCCGGTTAGTTTGTGGTTAGAAAATTCGCACCAGTAAGAAACGTGATAGAGCTGCTAGGTGTCTAGTTAATTATTGTACTTCCTTGACATTGTTTGGCAACTTCATTTCTATCACTGCTCGGTACTTTTCTGGATTTGCCTCAATCGTCCTGTAGGTTAGCATGAATCCGAGGAATTTTCCCCGTTGAACTCCAAAGGTGCACTTCTCAGGGTTTAGTCGTATGTTGTATCGTCTTAGTTGGTTGAAAAATTCCTCAAGGTTGGAGTGATGGTTCTGTTCATTTTCTGATGTGACAACCATGTCATCGATGTATACCTCCATGTTTCTACCTATTTGATTTTGAAAAATCTTGTCCATTAGTCTCTGATATGTTGCGCCTACATTTTTTAGGCCAAAAGGTATCACCTTGTAGCAAAAATTTCCATGATCTGTTATAAATGTTGTTTTCTCCTGGTCCTCAAGGTGTATTATAATTTGATTGTAGCCTGAATAGGCATCCATAAAGCTTAGTACTTTGAAATCGGATGTGCTATCAACTAACTTATCGATTCTCGGCAATGGGTAGGGGTCCTTTGGACAAGCTATGTTCAAATTGGTAAAATTTACACACATGCGCCACTTCCCGAGTTCTTTTTCACCACGACTACATTTGCTAACCATGATGTGAATCGAATTTCTCTAACAAAGCTAGCATTTAACAGTTTGTGAGTTTCTTGTATTGCTGCTTCGTTTCTATCCCTTCCAAGGTTGCGTTTCTTCTGACGTATTAGTTGGGCATTTGGGTCTAGAGCAAGCCTATGACACATGCCATTTGGGTCTATCCTAGGCATATCCGTAGGGGTCCATGCAAATAGGTCGGCATTTGCTCACAGCAAGGTGATTAGTCTTTGCATTTCACTTGTAGACAGAGCATCGCCAATGATAGTATATTGTGACTCATTGTCATTAATTTTACCTGGCAAAGATCATCAGTTGGTGTTGGTCGGACCTCTCTATCGGATCATGGATTGAGCTCTGCTAACGTTGGTATATCATTAACGTTATATACCGAGTTGATTTGCTGGATTGGAGCTGAGGTTAACGGTTGGGCCTTTAATCCTGCAGTATAACACTATCTTGCCTCCTTGTGATCGAAGTGTATTGTTGCAATGATATTATCCTGCACATGAAACTTAATACATAGATGAATTGTAGAAACAATAGCACCGAAATAGTTTAAGGATGGGCGCCCTAATATAATGTTATAAAGGCTGACGCAATCAACCACTAGATATTGGATATCTAAGGTTTTCGAATGGGGATATTCCTCTAAAGTCATCCTTAACCATACATAACCTGTTATAGAGACCCTTTTGCCGGAGAAGCCGACTAATTCTCCAGATGAGGGCTGCATAGTATTCTTGTTTAGCTGCATCTTCTAAAAGGTTGACAAAAATATTACATCAGTGCTACTTCCTGGATCCATTAGCACTTTTCGAACTGTGGCTTCCCCTATAGTTACAGAGATTACCACGGGGTCATCCAGATTCTAACTTTTAGATTGAAAATCGGACTCGTTGAAGGTGATAC
>NC_029790.2:130241165-130243073 GCF_000816755.2 Arachis ipaensis
ATGGTTCGGTGACTTCTTTTCCTGGTTGAACTTGTAATTTCTCAGCACGCAAATCCTTCTGAGATGTAGTTTATAACTTTTCTTGTCGGGGGAAGAGGATTCGGCGCAAACCATCTTACATTGTTTTTCATAGCCGTGGCTGAATTCGATTGATCTGCTGCTATGGGGAGGCTCACTGTGTCCCTCTGTATTCGACCATTAACATATTTATTCGGTAATCCCTGTCATGCTAGTCACTCCAAAAGGTCCTTTTCTACTACATACTCGTCAATCGTATGCCCGAACTTTTGATGAAATGCACAATGTTTATTCTTGTCAACATACTTTTGGTCCTGGCACGTTATAGCACTGCTAGGAGGCTTAATGATTTTGGCATGTAAGATTTCCTTTATTATATCCTCCTTTTTTGTGTTGAACTGCATGTAGGAGTCGAGTTTTGGTGTCAATTTGAACGGTTTCTTGCCATCTCGAGTGTTGCTTATTCTGCTTTGCTTATCATTGTCCCTGCGAGGTAGTGGTTTATCCATCCTCCTGGACTCCCTTAATTCTTCAATTTCAATTTGACCGGTTGCCTTATCTCTGAACTCGGTTAGTGTTTTCGGCTTTGCTATTGCTGTCACCTCTTGAAATTTTCTAGGACGGAGCCTGCTTTTCAAAGCATGCAAATGGACTTCTGGATTAAGATCTGGTATTTCCAGTGCTGCTGTTGCAAATCTTGTATATAGTCCTTCAAGCTTTCATGTTGTCCTTGCTTAATTGTGCTTAGGTAGTCTGACTCTTGCACGTAGATTTTGGACGCTGCAAAGTTGTTCACAAAGAGTCCGGCAAACACGTCGAAACTGGAGATTAATCCTGCATGCAAATTTGAAAACCAAAGTAAAGCAGCTCCATTTAAGAAAGTGGGAAAAGATCGACACAAGATAGGGTCAAAGGCACCGTTAAGAAATCATGGACTCAAACTTAGTGACGTGCATTGTGGGGTCTCTGATCCCCTTATAGGGCGTCAATGTTGTTGGAAGTGTAAATTTTTTTAGCATTTGAAAATTCATTATTTCTTCAGAAAAGGGACTCGTTCTTTGCCTTTCTGTCTTATGAGGTGTTTCTCCCAACTTCATGTTTGATTCGGGCTGGGGTTCTTCTTTAGGGTTGCCATTATTAACATTCTAGCGCTCATCATTCACCTTGTCATTATTTTGTTTGGCTGCTAGGAGCTCAGCCATTCTCTGGACCTCCGCCTGTAGGGAAGCATTCATGGCTAAAAGCTCGGCATTAGTTGGAGGTGGTGGTGGAGCTATGAAGTTGTCCATCATGGTTCAGTACTATGCAAAGAAAGAAGAACACAGGAAAAGGGGTAATAAAACACGGGGTTATTTTTGGGGTGGGCGCCAAATGCTCTCGTCTGGAACGGTTCTCTGAGGTATAGCTCAGTAACACCAGTAAAGTCTTCAACTTCAAGATCCTAGTGTCAATTACAAGCCCTTCAGTGGTTTGACCTGTGCGCCAGACCTACAAAAAGGACTTCGACGCTCAAATCAGTTCTTAATATCAGAGGTTATTCTTAAAACTATCACTTAAAAGTGGTATGATTCGATACCCTCTATAGCTGTGACTGCCATCTATTTATCGTTATATAGCGATAACTGACCTGATTATGCCATGGCTGAAATGTGCTCAAGCAACTTAATGGTAACTGACTTGCATATGAAGTGGCCGAGATGTGCGCGAATGTTATAGAGGTGCTAGAAACTGTTATTTGATTAGGTGAAATTTTGAAAATTTAAAAGTTAGTTTCGAGGTATGACGTCATGCATCTGAGTTATTTGGGTACGGGTGAAAAATGATTTATCTCATTAAAAATATAAAATATTTTTTTTTCTTCTAAGTTTTAATATAAAAAAATATTTCGGA
>NC_029790.2:130243655-130271819 GCF_000816755.2 Arachis ipaensis
CAATAATTCATTTATAATTTAATTAATTTCAAACCAATTTTAAGAGTATGTTGTTCGAACTCCTCGGATACTAAAAGTATCCTACTGCATGTAAACAACTTGATAACAATAACAAATATCCAATTTTAAGAGTATGTGTCATACACTCATACTGCTTTTATAAGTTGACTTTCACTTATCATCTGGCTATTATGAATAATTTTTTTTATTGATAACAATAACAAATATCCTACTACATGTAAACAACTTGATTTTAAAAATTATACCAAACATAAAACTAAACGAAAATAAGATAAATATCTGTGTGTATTATAAGCTCTACATAACAAGCTTAAAATACACCTCTCTCATTATTTTAGTGCAACTATTGTTATGGATTATTTCTCAGAATAAGCTTAAACATATTCCATTGATACTCATCATAGTTGATGCTAAAACCTCTTCATGAACTGGCTCATCTGTTTCTGAAGCAACCTTGCTGCATCAGATTTAGGATCAAGCACATGATAAATATGCTTCTCTCCCTTGGCCTCCACAAGCTTCACATCTTTCACCCCATTCTTCTTCACAAACTCTGCATACATCACACCCCTCTCCTTCAAGAAATCCAAACCAGCAACATGCACCTCAATTGCTGGGAACTTGGACCAAATTCTCTCAGGCAAGTTTGCTTTCTCGAAATTGCAGCCGAAGTAGTCGCGGTTCGAGCCTTCCGGTATGCTTAGCTTCCAGAACATGTCATTGCTCTTCACATCTTCTGAACCTCCATCCTCCATTTCCTTCTCAGTTCTCTTCTCACTACCAAAGTAAGGGTGTATTAGCATTGTTCCTTTGATTTTCACAGGGCACACCCACTTCTGAATTGTTTTCACAGCAACATGATGTGCAATGTTGGCTCCAGCACTGTCCCCAGAGAGGAAAACTCTTGATAACTCTGCTTGTTGGAGCCATGGTTCTGTGCTTGCCTATCATCAACAAATACTTTAAAGTATATATCTTCTAGAAATACCAGCTTTGCATTCATTTTTTTTCATATTTAATTTATAAACAAAGTTATATATTGTTATTTGTAGGATTTATAATTCAAGCCTCTTACTTTGAGTTTAAAGTATTCTCAACTATTAATTTCACACGAAGACAACTGTACGTGAGTTTTTACTCGTTATAATTAACCTTGTATTTGTTGTTATTCTATACATGTAAAAAGATTAAAACAATTATCATCTCTTTTGTTCTTTAAATACTAACTAAAGAACAAAATTTGGGAGTTTACTTGTACTACAAGATAGATGCTTACTTGATCACGAAGCCATTCAATTGCAGCGTAGCAGTCTTCATAAGCCGTGGGAAGGCGGTGCTCCGGAGCCAAACGGTAATCAACAGACAGAACAATGGACCTTGAAGTGGCAGAGAATTCACCAAGAAAAACATGGTAGCCAAGCCAAGTGGTGGAGCCAATGCAAAAGCCTCCACCATGGAAATAAACCAACACTGGAAGCTTCTCTGATGAGGAAACTGAAGGAGGAAGGAAGAGCCTTCCAGTGATGGGTTTTAATGGGTCAATGACCACATCCTTGGACCTGAATCCATTGGGATCATTGGATGGTTCCAAACATGGTGGAGCAGTTTCTGGTGCAAAGCGTTTCACAGTGCCATCAGAATAGACTTGAAGAAAATCTGGTGATTCTGCTATTAAGGACATCTTAAACTAGGAACAAAAAAACAAACAAGTCTTTAGATGCTTAAGGTTTGAGTTGAGGGGTACTATGATCTGATGAAGTGGGGGTTCTATTTATACATAGACAAAAGGAACATAAGGATTAGCGTGCATGATTTTTTTATATTAAGCTACATTCTTGGTGTTTATGGTTGGCCAATATATTTTAGTAGTAGATCTTGTAAAGGTTGGTCATGTAAATTGTGTTGTGGTATTTAAGGTTGAAAAATATGGAAGCATGGTTGGTTGGCACTGACAGAATAAAGAAAGGTAAATTTTCAAAAGGAACGCGCCAGGTAGGGGTCGAACCTACGACTTTCTGCTTAGGAAACAGACGCTCTATCCACTGAGCTACAGGCGCTTATATGAATATTTCTAGGTGTTAATAATTACGTTTTTTATAGCATGATGTATGAAAAATCTGGTTATTTCCAATTGTTCTTGAAGGAATCATCTTCATCTAGGCTCTATCAATGGTAATAATATTCCTAAATTGTCATATAATTGAAACATAATTTCATCATATATAGGTTTAAGATTAGAATTATTGTAAATTTGTGATGCATAAATGCTTTTCGTTCAAGTCTTACCTTGATGTTTTGTTTATAAAAGAGAGTAGTTTTGCATATAATTGTTGGTTAATAGAAAGTAAGAAAGAGTTCTCTAAACTACGTTGATCAATGGCTCTAGAATGTTTTTGCAGTCATTTCTATACAAGTTTGTATAAGCGCTTAGCAGATTAATCATTATCACTACCCATAAGGGGGAAATTCCTTTTCTCTATACTAATTTCCTTTTAGGATTGTAACCTTTACTCAACAATTGAGTTTGGGCTTAGTTACTACTGCGATCAAATTCCAAATATCAAAGCAGGAAAATCTTAATTGTGCATTGTAATGTTTAAGCTAAAATTCAATATTCTAATATGCTGAACAACAATACTATAAACGTGCATTGTAATGTTTAAGCTAAAATTCATACTTCAGAACTCAGTATTTACCTAAGTTACAATCACAAACTCGTTATAGTTTCTGTTGTCCCAAAATAAAATATTCTTTGTTCAACCTACAAAAAGATTTGAAATGCTCTAGAAGTATCACATTGGGAAAAAGTAGAATATCTCAGTGTTTATAATAACTTTTACAAGCTACACTGCTCGCCGAGTTGAGTAACGCCAACTTGTGACCCAAGTGGGGGCAATGAAAGTGATGGAACAAGTTCTATGGCTAACTGGGTTGGGTCTCAGGATTCTCTTTGCTGGCCTGCCCACTCCAAGTTGAGAGTTGGGCCAGGTGGTCTGGGCGAAGGCTCGGACTTCTTGGTTCCTAAAATGGAAGGCAAAGCGTGAGGCTGGTTTCACAGAGCAGCGAACACTTTCTACTCCCAACAGTGGAGGGATAACAGGCTGCAGTTCCTTGGGTCCAATATGGCCTAGTGGGCCTGGCTACTTGAACCATCATTTTTTTCCCATTTATTTTAAAATTTTGTGCTATCAATCATTATTATGGAGATATTGCCTATAACTCTGACTCTGCCTATGAGCATATCAATTATTACTATTAATTTTCTCACCATAGTTTTTCTTTGTTCGAATCTCGAAAAGTAAATTTAGATCAAGGTTTAATAAACACTTGCTAAAAATCATGTTTGTTGGTTACTCACAAATCCACTACTACCATGGCAAAATTCTAATATCTTGCCACAAAATTACACAATGAAGAAGGTGCCTAGTAATATCCAACTGTCTACGTTGAATGTGCCCACACCATGATCGAAATTAGAACTATGAGCTTAATAATATTACAAAGAAACTAAAGGAAAAGGCAGAAGACAAGTTCATGTAAGGAAAGAAAAGAATGGGAAAATAAGGGATGAGGACATGCTACACTTATCAAAGTTACAACTGAAAAATTACAATCTTTGTTATGTCCCCGAATAAATTGAAATACAACCATCCTTTGTATGTTTCTTCTAGAAAAATAAGAAAAAGATTTATAAGGGAAATTAAAGGTTTATTGAGCTCCATTTTTTTTTTAACCAAGTTGGATTGGTCTAATAGTTAGCTTACTAATCCGCTTAAACAAGTGTTAGGATTTGAATCCCGCATTGTGCATGCAGCAACTAAACTTATTGGCCAACTTCTCCAATCAAATATCACATATATTATGTAAAGCACAACTAAATTTTATGCATTTCTTTTGTCATACATGCAAATTTGGCTATAAACTTAGATAAAAGAAGAGCTTGAATTTGTATCCAAAAAATACCAGCAAGAGTATAAACTTCACTAAGAAAATTGCATTAACATCATAACATTATGACAGACACAATGAAAAAGGTTACAAGAAGATAATGAAGCAACAGATGTGTCTAACATCATAACAGAAGCATGAGATGGATGAATTATCCTTTATTTCATCCAAAAACAAAGAGGAAAAATGGATATATAATAATGGATGAATTATCCTTTATTTTATCCCTTTAGCTGGATTATTTGAAACATGATAAATTTTGCTTCAGTTGTTTTACACAAAAGGGTTGCTCATAGTGTAAACATTTTGAACAAGAAAGCATGCATTTATGTACTAAAAAAGGGAAAGAAAATTGATATTTTTATTTTATTTTTCTTTAAAAATTGATTTTATTCTGTTTTAAAAATATAGTGTAGAATACTATAAACTTCTCACAACAATATTCATATGTAAAATCAGTTTACTTTGAGAAAATAATAATTATAATAAATCCTTAAAAGGGGTATGTGACTATGTGAGCTGAAGAAATATAGGAAAAAAGAGACTATTTATTCATGGAGTTATTCCTTTCACCTATTAGATCTTAGATCCCAACTTTCATAGGTGATTATTAAGTATGTAACCATCTCTACATATAATTACAATTGAACAAAACAGGTCACCAAGTTTTCATTTGGTTGCCAATGAGCTATAACTCAAATGGCATAGTTTTCTCATCTTCGCCTAGAGGTTTTTCAGGTTCGAGTTACACTCCTAACTTTGGAAATTAAAAAAAGCTCTCATTTAGTTGCTTCTGAATGTTGTGCTAACTGGAGAAAAACCTAGCAGCTTATAATTGTTGCATTCAGATGCTGGGATCATCTATTACAGCAACAAATGAACATGAGCATTTTTCTTCTTTTTGCATCTAAAAACTCAGATTCACCCCAAGACCTTGCTTGTAAGGTAGCTACTGATGCACACCAAATAATTTCTCCACAAAACAATACCATATATTAGTATGCAGTACAAAATTATATTCATGTCTTTTCATCCATCTCTAGTATTCTCATGAATATCTACAATATGCTGACAAATTGTTAACACATTGATATTAGCTACAAGTGCTAAAAAGTTTAGTTAACCAGCTAAGCAGTCCATAAAACCTAAAAGCCTCAGAAAAATTTTGCATTAAGTGGGAAAAAGTAATCAGGCTGCATTATAATCCATCTACCATCAGATATTGCTCCACGAAAAAAGGCCAAGATTTCCATCCAATCACCCTTGATTCACAACACAAAATGGCATTGTTGAACAGGAAAGAAGAAAAGAGATGGAAAGTCAGCGGCTATCTAGTGTTATTGCCCTGATCTATGTTTGCCTGCATGGTTTAGAGCAGAAAGACAGCCTACTATCTTGCTTTTTATTCACAGAAACTACTAGGCTGCTCGCTCCTTGAGAGACAGTTATTTGCCTTCAATCTCCTCTTCCAGAGCCTTGCTACCGAGAGGCGGTAATGAGTATATACTTACAGTTGAGCTTCCACCCCTAATCTGCTCCAATGTTTGCAGTGCTGACGAAGTTAGTTTGATGTATGTGTTCTCCATGTTTTCAATCTCAGCAAGTTCTTTAGGGACCTGAGCTAGCGATGCTTTACTTTCATTGGTAGTTATGGAGGCGCACCCTTCTTCCGTATAATCATCGTTAATTGATAACGATGATCCTGGAGGCCTGTTTCTGGGGAAAAGGATGCTTAGCATCACTTCACACTCCTTTACAATCTTGTTAAGCACATCAACTTTGAAGAAAGGTTGGTTCAAGACGTCTTGGATGAAAGGTAAGCGAACTAGTGCACCAGTTCGTTTATCATATTTCTTTATTATCTTCACCAAACCTATACATACAAGGGGAAATCAGATTTGAAAGAAAAGAAATCAATCATTCTAAACATTTATCTTCAATATCCCTCCTAACCCTGAGAAATTCCCTTTATACATTGATCAAATTTCATAAAAGGTTCAAAGTTTTCATTTCCTCAAAGTATAACTACCCCTCTGCCAATTAGTCATACTGTGTTCTGTTATCTACATCTGATATTACTTATTCATTTTGGGTTTACTCACTCCCACTTAGGTGCCCATTAGTCACAAGTGTATGAAGTAGAAGACAAATTCAAATTGCATGAGTCTTTCATTCAGTCATTAAGAAAAAAGAAAAAAAAACTAAAAATTAGAAAAGAAAATGGATAGTAAATCAACAATGCAATATATTAATAGTTTTTAGTTCCTCATGGATTGAAACAATTGGTTTTCAACAGCTCCCCAATAGAAGTATCCAAGAATCAATAGTGCACAACCTATGATTTTCCTCCCTCTGATTCATATGCCTACATATAAAGTAAACTAGTGTTTTAATTCCTTAAAAGAAAACTCAATAGCAAGTAGTCCATGAATCAAATTTAATATTTGGTGATTAGTCCTTAAATCATTTAAGCTTATTTCTTGCGGGTCCTTCCATTATCTGGCAGAGACTGATTTGAATAACTTGAAGAGTAAATCATATAGGTAAATCTATTTCCAAGGACTTGCATGCCATTTTATGTCATCTATCACATGTTAATACTATAGTTCTCTAACAGTTCACCGGTTAACCGGTTCAAAGATGACAAACAGAATTCATCACCTAAACAGTTAAACTCATGAAAAATACCCGTGTAGTTAAGTGCGCTATAGTTCTCTAACAAAACCATCTCTCCATGAAAATCCACTATTTCCCTCCCTACAGACATCAATTCTACATTTGAATCCTTGGCCTTGGCAACCCTGTCTTGCAACTCCTGAATCACAAACACAAACAAAAGATCTTTAAAATATGTCTAATCCAGCTCATAACATTTTTCTGAACAGTTTCTGCCTATCTAATAACATGCCTTGTGTGCAAGGAATTTATGGTAAACAAAATGTAAATTTCATTACGGAAAATCAAACCTATAACCCACACCCTCCAAGAATCGCAAAAGCTAAACAACAAAAAGCATCCACAAACACCAAGATTAATTATTACCCATGTTAAATTTCACTGGTCTTGAAATTTAGTTATTAAAGCAATCCTGGGATGCAAATTGGAGTAAACTAGCAATAAGGTGGCTGAAAAATCAACCTTGCTCCCAATTTAGCACTTGATTCAGATCAAATAACAATTCAATCTTTGAAGTGTTGAAACTCCTTTCACATCACTAGACACTAGCTTTGCCAACTGTAACAAGAACTAGTGTGAAACAAGTTTGAATATTCAAGCACATCATAAACAATATTTCTCTCAAGAGAACTATCGTTGAACTATCAATGACTTAAATTATAAACTCCAAACTTTTATTCCATTAGACATATAAGCCCCCATCCCAAATTCTTCAGGCTAACTGCACATGCCTACGTGGATGGTTAGAGGTTAACTGTGCCTATGTGGCCGTTAAGTACAACGTGTTGCGAGACAGACAAATCAACCTCCATTCCCGTCAGTCAAATCAGTCCCCGTCATTTAAAGAGAAAAAGATAAGTAGGTCCCTAATTTTTTGTTTTAAAATTCTCGGATTAATCCCTCCAGAAATATGAACTGATTTGTACCCATTGTGACGTCGTGACACTTAACGGCTATATAGGCGAGCTAAGCCTCACGGTCTCTAATGGGGAGAATATGAAGTGGGGAACTGATATGTCTAATAAGATTTGGGACAAAAGTGTCCAACTAAAACATCCTAATAAGGACTTATTTAGTTATTACTCTTCAATCAATGATTTGATTTTATAATTGCAAGCGACAATACTAAAAAATTAAAAGTTAAAACAACATTGATTTTGCAATACCTAAGAAAAAAGAGCATACACTATTATATCCCAAATTTTAGAGATGGAAAATAAACACAATATGCAATTATGCATAGAGATCAAGAACGGATACCTTCCATTTGATGATATACTCTTCCTCCTTCTCAACGAAAAAAGCGTTGAACTTCTCAATCTCCAATTCCAACAGCTTCAAGAAGTCGTTGACCTCCTTCGCCACCTCCTCTTGTTCCCCATCTTCGGCGGCGCCGTCTCCGTCCAACCTGGGCCGCTTCGTGGGAGGGTTGTTATCGGCGTCCTTGGCGGGCGCGATGAGCTTCAACTGCTTCTTCAAATCCTTGTAGGAAAGAAACTTGTCGCGCCAATCAGGAAGCGTTTGCTCGATCTGGTTGTTGAGAATCTTCCAGAACTTCATGATATGATATTCCCCTTTTCAAAACGACACCGTTTTGTGTTGAATTAAGAGGATGAATGAAGGAGAACGCTGAGTGGTTGTTTCTGTTATGACGAGGGGGATTGAAAGAGAGTGGAACGGAATGGATTTGAGGAAACTAAAAAAAGGGACGCTGGGTTTGGGTTTGGGTTTGGGTTTGGGTTCCGGAATTAGATATTCGTTGAAGAGGAGAATTGTGGAATTTCGGAATATTCTTTGTATTTCTGATACTGCCAACTGCTAAGCCATCTTGTATGGGCTTCATTTCTCAATTGTATTCGTTGTAATCATCAGTGGGCTGGTGGTACGTATTGTACAGTATTCGAGGGGTGCATGCATCATTGCTCTTCGCTCACTTTCTTCTCTTTTAATGTGGGTAAACACTCCCCTCTAATTGCGTTGGCTCGAATTTATAATTGGAAAATCCTTAGATAATTTAACTGAATTAATTAAATTATTATTTAATAATTTTTAGTTATTAATTTTATATCTATATAATTTTTATATTTAATTTGTAAACATTTTTCTCATAATTCATAAGTAAAATTTTTAAACTCTTGTATTTCTATGTTAAAATCGATTTGAGCAAGTACAACATGAGATAAAATTTACCATTCAATTAGAATAGGGATGTCAATGGGGCAGGGCGGGGGATGCCTCCCTGCTCCCCATCCCCGCCCTCAGATTTATTCCCCATCCCCGCCCCATTCCCCGCCGTGGGGAAAAATTACTCCACATCCCCATTCCCCACGGAGCTCCATTCCCTGCGGGGACCCCATTCCCCATCTACATAATAGTTCTAACTAATTATTAATTTTCATATGAATAGAGCTACAAGTATCTATCTTATACAAAAACTGCAAGATTTTATACAAAAAGTGATAAACAACATGAATGAATAGGATATGATAGGAGAGGATTGAAGGAGTGTAAGCACGAACCTGAATAAAACCGAGAGCCTTTGGAAGCAGAGAGAAGGGACCTTGCGGCTCTCGATGCGGATTTGCAGACATTTGAGGCCATCTCAACTCAGAGAGAGAGAGAAAGAGAGAGATGATATGGTATGAGTGAAGGATGAAGGATCAACTTTGTTGTGTGTGCCCTGTTAAAGAGTGAGAGTGAATGTGAGTGAAGACGCCACTGCGTCGGTCTCTCGTTAAATATTGGTTGGTCCCAACTCCCATATGCTCGTATCTCGCGTTCCACGTTTGTTTTAGATCAAGTGGAGTGACGATGACGTATCCGCGGGCTATTGAAGGTACGGGCTTGGGCTTAGGGATGTCAATGGGGCGGGATGGGGGCAGGGGATGCCTCCTGCTCTCCATCCCCGCTCTCAGATTTGCTCTCCATTTTCGCTCCCATTTTTCGTCGTGGGGGAATATTGCTCTCCATCTCCATTCTCCATCTAAGTTCTAACTAATTATTAATTTTCATATGAATAGAGGTGCAAGTATCTATCTTATACAAAAATTGCAAGATTTTATACAAAAAATTTAAATGATACCATGATGGCTTCTTTCGAAATAACGCAATGGGGGGACGCAACGACGAGCCAAAGGACAAAGCAGTGGATGAGGCGGGAGACGCGGCAACAGAGAGGAGAATGGACACGACGGCAGAGTTACGAAAGGGAACACCGCAAATAAAAATTACGACGCGGTAAGGGTGATGGCACGGTGAGGTGTGACGATGCAGTGAGAAGGGTGACGAGGGGTGGCTGCAGAGAGGTTGGATGGAGTATGGACAGCCTTAGGGATCTCTGAATTGAAGAGAGGTTATGCAAATAAAGATTAGGAGTTTTGGGTTTCTATATATATGTGTGTGTGAGAAATGACTAAAAAACATATATGAGAAATAAACTATTAAGGATAATTCAAGGAATTTATAAATTCGGGGAATAGCGGGGACGGGGCGGGGATCCCCGCTCGGGTTTCCGCGTCTGCTTCGGGGGAATTTTGTCCCCCATCCCCATCCCCGCGGGAAAAATTCCCCACAATCGGATCCCCATTCGGGGCAGTCCCTGTAGGGATCCCCGCGTCGCGGAGAATTTTGCCATCCCTAAATTAGAATCATATTCATTTTTTGAGTGAAACTAATATGACCAATGTCATTACTATTTATAGAAACTTACTAATAAATTTTGTTTATTTCTAAATTGAAGTAGTTGTACCTATACCTAAAAATAATTTTATATTTTTTTGTTAGTTTAAATACTTATCAAAATTGTTAAAAATAAAATAAATGTACAATATCTTATTGCAACAATGAAAAATTTATTGATTTAAAATAATTTACAATATTTTTTCTTATTTAAAAAATAATAAAAAATTTACTAAAAAAATATATGATACAATTTATACTTATTATTTATACATAAGTATCACTCATGATCCCTACTAAAAAGAAGGTAAGCAAAAAAGATGAAGAAAGAGATGCACAAGAGCTATCTTTGTTACTATTTTATCACTGCAAGAAAACAGCTCTATTGCCACGCTTTTAAAGCATGGCGAAAAGCTGAAAAAAGGTGGCGATAGTTTTTCGCCACGCTTTTTGAGCTACCACCACGCTTTTGAAAGGGTGGCGTCTGCAAGCGTGGCGATTGCTCTATCGTCATGCTTTTGGTGACCTATCGCCACGCTTTTTCTTTTGCCACGCTTTTTCTTTTGCCACCCTTTAAAGCGTGGCCGTATGTGGGAGATATGACTACGCTTTAAAAGCGTGACGATACAGAGAGATATGGCCACGCTTTAAAAGCGTAGCAATAGCCTTATAAAATTTTTAAAAAAAATCTTTTTTCTGATTTTTACCTTCATCAATACAAAATATAAATTTTTCAGTTCTTTTTTTATTACCAAACTTATAAATATATATGCAATTTTTATTACAAGACAAATCAAATAATAATTAGTGACATCTATAATTTTAGCTATAATTATTTTATACATTAAAAAACTAATACTCAAAATACAAAATAAATCTCGAGTTCAAATTCCAAAACTAAAAATTAAAGAAAAATACATAAACAATACAACTTAAATCCTAAGTCCTTTGATGTTCCTCTTTCCTCTAGCCCTCTTAAACTTCCTTCCCTTAGATCATATATAATTGTTTCGGAAACATTTGTGAAAATTTTTACCTGCAAAAGATGGCAAAAACAGATACAAAATTGATAAATTATTTTGAAACTTCACTTTCCATTCTAGGCAACACTAGCTTTATTTTCTTTTAGCCTATTACTCAAAGTCGCAAACCAAAACATGTGTTATCTTGTAAAAAAACTTTAAAAGAAGATTAAAGAATAAAAGAAAAGGCAACAAGCATTATTATCAGAAGGATACTCCTCTTTCGCCACCGCGGAGCCGTTTGCGGCTGTCGTCGAGGACGGCGCTTCCGGGCGGTCGTTTTGTGACATTCTTCAAATCGTTGATTGAGGGAGCAATTGAATACGCCACAGTTCGCACTTCACACCATCGAGATGCGAGAATCGGAGGGGTAAATTAGGGTTTTGTTGATTTGGATTCGGGGATTTAGGGTTTTATTATTAGTAGTATCTTGTTTTTCTTTCTAGGTGAAGTATTGAAGAAATGGCATAGATGAGAATGACGGTAAGAGTGGAGAGTGAGAGAGTCTCACGAAATTTTTGGCCAAATTTTAGGGTTATTAGGATGCAGGGGTCATTGGAATTGGGGTTACTATTATTTTTTTTTTAAACCTTTTGGCCACGCTTTTAAAGCGCGCCAAAAGAATACCAGGATATGGCCACGTTTTATAAACGCTACTGTAATAAAACTCTGTTGTCACGCTTTTAAAACATCCATGTTTCTCTTTATGGCCACGCTTTTGAAGTGTGGCAAAAAAAACGTGGTCGTATCTCTAATCAGTTGCCACCTTTACAAAAGCGTGGCCATTGACCCTTTTCGCCATGCTTTGAAGCGTGGCGAGAAAAAACATGGCTGAATCTCTATTCAATCGCCACCCTCACAAAAACGTAGCCATTGATCACTAAAAGCGTGGCAAAAAAAAACGTGGCCATAAACCTTTTTTCTTATAGTGTATATCATTCAATCCTTAAATTAAAAATAAAATTAAGTATGTAAGGAATATAATTTAAACATTTATAAAATCCAACATCTGAAGATTTATGATAAATTAACTTATTTGGGATAAAAATAATAAATTTATAATAAAAATAATTTAAACTTAAATAAATAGGAACGAAATAAAAGAGATGCAGTAAAATAACAAATAATAATAATATTTTACAGTTTAAAAAATCAAAGAATATAAATAATACATCATAAAAAAAGTATTATTGAATAAAAGAGTAATTAATGAAAAAATGAGATTCTCTGCTATTATATATATATGATTTTTTTACGGTAAATAAGTCATAAAACAGCAAAATGGGTAAAATAAAAAAAGGAAGGGATGGAACTGTATTGTTTTTTTAATAAATTAAAGAAACATCTATGACTATATAATTGATGGTGGATTTTATTATTTGTGATTAAACATACTTACTATTACTTTGGAAGTGTTGATGGATGTCATATAACTATCGAAATGGATGGATGAATATTATATATGAAAAAAATCAATCAAACAAAAAATGCATATCAAATATGTTTTATTTTTAAAAATTATTATCTCAATTGATATATACCAATGATCTTAGCAAGACCAAATGCTTAGATGGACATTTTATTACTCTTATTAGGTCACGTTTTTTTTTTTGTTAGAGTGACTATGAGGAATTAATATTTGACCAATAAATAAGGAAATGATATTAACGTGATTAAGACTTGACCAATAAATAAGGAAATGATATTTAACAAATTAAATAGCAGTTTGATTTAATTTTAGTTATATATATTTGAAAAGCAATAAAAAATCAGTTAAAATTATAGTTATCAGAACCGAACCGATAATTAATTCGGTCATATAATCGGGTCGCCGGATCATTGGTTTAATCGATAGATCACTGATTCACCCGATTAACCCGGTCATAATTAAAAAAATATAAAATTATATAAATAAAATTAAAATAATGTTTTAAAATTTAAAATACAAGTCTTTACAAATATTAATAATCTAATAACAATTCTTAGACATAATAAACTAATATATAATAAACTAATCTCTAGTACAAAATACTGTCTCAATTTAAATAAACAAGGATGAACAAAAGATTACACATTTTTAAAATACAAGTCTTTGCTGATGATGCTTCTTCCTGAGATAGTGGTATTTCTGATAGTGTTTGATAATCAACAACAAATTCAACTATTCAAGTATTCACCTCTATTATCCAGCAACAAAATTCAATCCAATAATGTTATCCAACAACAACAAAAATTGATCAGGTTCAGCAACAATTGTAAAAAGTCAAATACAGCAGCAACAACCACCAGATTCAACAAAAATTATAATTAAAATTTGCTCAGGTTTAACAACAATTTTAATTTATTCAAGTATTCAACTCTGTTATCCAACAACAAAATTCAATCCAATGATGTTATCCAGCAACAAAAAAATATGCTCAGATTCATCAATTGTAAAAGATCAAATACATAGCAAATAATCACCAGATTCAACGGCAATTCTAATTAAAATTTGCTTAGGTTCAACAACAATTCTAATTTATTCAAGTATTCAACTCTGATATCCAGCAACAAAATTCAATCCAATGATGTTATCTAGCAACAAAAGAATTGCTCAGGTTCAGCAACAATTGTGAAAAATCAAATACAACAACAACAACCACCAGATTCAATAATAATTTTAATTAAAATTTGCTCAAGTTCAACAACAATTCTAATTTATTCAAATTTGACACTAAACCAGTGAAAGAACAGGATCAAAAATTCGAATGGAGCTCACCTGGTTGACTGGTTCTGAGACCGCAACAAAACAAGAAGATGACGATGACCACCACCACCCAACGGAGCAGATGCTGCTTGACTGGTTCCGTCTGCTTCTACCGCCGACGAAGCGAATGCAGGAGCACGAGACCGCGACTACGAGCTTATAAGTGCGAGACCGAGAGAGTAACGAGGTGAGGCTGTAAGAGACTGAAAGTGACGACTGACGAGGTGAGGGGAGAGACGAGAGAGTGACGCAGTGAGGGTGAGGCCATGAGTGAGGCCGTGGAGTGTCGAGAGAGAAGAGAGATGAGGCTGGGGGTGGGGGGTTCCATTCAGATTAGGTTTTAACAGGGGGGAAGAGGCATCTGAACGAGGCCGTTTGCAAGTAAAATTAATTAAAAAAAACAACCCAGACCGGGTTGCAATAACCGGCCAGGTCGAATCGGTTTCTACCGGGTCTCATGTTTGTCCGGTTCAATAAGTGATTCGACTCGGTTAAATGACTGGATTTTCGATCGAACCATCTGGGTCGAGCCAAATTTGATAACTATGGTTAAAACAGTCAAAACTAAATGAATTCTAAATAAAATGACACTTACTCAAATGAAGATGCTAAAAACATCTTCTTACGAAGATTCTTGTGTTAAAAATGTATTTTGTTTGTTTAGTCACACTTTAAAAAAAATAACACTTTTGTAACACATCAAAATCAAACCATACGATACAATTCATGATCTAATGGTAAAAAAGAAGCATATTCATATGACGACAATTATAAAATCTTTATGATAGTATCTATCAAATAAAATGAGATATTTTAAGTTTGCAGGTGGCACCCCCCCTTTTCTCACACGAAGTGCTCGGGACCTCGCACTTCCCGGACTGGAAGACCGTGACCAGACGAGCCCCTTCCTTCACCCCAGATCCTGACCCGAACCGTCCGGTAACCGACCTACCGAACATTGGCGCCGTCTGTGGGGAACGTCCATGGACTTCGTGCTAGTCCAAACTGGGACAGGCTGCGAGGCCGCGCCCCCTATGCCTGGAGGAGGCGCCGTTCCGACGGAAACTCGACAAGAACAGAGGTCGCCTCCAAGGGACACGATGCAAACTCACGAAAGACGCCCCCTTTGGAGGGACTGGCGACAACCACGCCAAGATAATGCAAGAGCTACGCCATAGGATGCAAGACTTGGAACGCAGGCTAGCGGAAAGAGAACACGACCAGCGCACCCCGGAGCAGAGCCCCACCCGCTCCTGTTCAAGGAGCCGCTCGAGGCGCACACCCAGCCCCCAATACGAGTCGGAGAGCATGGGAGGGCGGAGGCGGGCCAGAAGAAAAAGTCAGGACCCCATCATCTACACCCGACACGAGCGGCGTCATGCGTCGAACAGGGGCGAAGAGGACGCCCGTCGAGAGAGCGACGAACCGAGAAGAACTACCCGGGTACCCGTCATAATAGGAGTGACCCCCTTCCACCGTTCCGTACTCGAGGTCCGGCTGCCGAAACACTTTGACAAGCCAACGGACATGAAGTACGATGGAACATAAGATCCCCTGGAACACTTAACGGCTTTCGAGGCCAGGATGAACCTAGAAGGGGTGGGAGACGAGGTCAGATGTCGAGCCTTCCCGGTCACCTTGGCGGGCCCAGCGATACGGTGGTTCAACAACCTCCCGCAGGGCTCGGTAACCCAATTCTCCGACATCAGCCACGCCTTCTTGGCTCAATTCACGATCAGGATTGTCAAAGCCAAACATCCAATCAATTTGCTAGGAGTGACAGAAAGACCCGGGGAGCTGACCAAGAAGTACCTGGACCGTTTCAATGACGAGTGCTTGGAAATCAACGGTCTGACGGACTCGGTGGCAAGTCTGTGCTTGACGAACGGGCTCTCGAATGAGGACTTCAGGAAGCACCTCACCACAAAGCCCGTTTGGACAATGCAAGAGATCCAGTGCGTGGCCAAAGAGTACATCAATGACGAAGAAGTCAGCCGGGTCGTGGCTGCCAATAAACGGCAGCCCGCTTACAACCAAGGCCGGCACTATGAAGGCAGAGAAAGACCAAAGGAACACGCCAGGGACGGCGGTCCGAGTAAAGCACCCAAACCATTCCCCTAATTTGGGAAGTTCACCAACTATACCCCCCTCACGGCATCAATCACCGAAGTTTACCAACAGATAGCGGAAAAGGGGATACTGTCAAAGCCCCGACCTCTGAAGGACAGGACGGGAGGAAACAAGAACCTCTACTGCGAGTATCACAAGGGTTACGGGCACAAGACCCAAGACTACTTCGACCTAAAAGACGCCCTGGAACAAGCTATCAGGGATGGGAAACTTGCCGACTTCTCCCACCTTATAAGGGAGCCAAGGAGACGCAACCGGGACCACGATAGAGAAGACAGACCCCGGTCAACAAGGCGACGACAGGAACCAGAGGGTGACGACCACGGACTCACGGTGATAAACGTGGTAACGGCCAGGAACACCGCCCCAAGGTCAAGGTCGGCATGGAAAAAAGACGCCAAGGTCCTAGCAGTCTCCACCTCGTCTGTTAGGGGTTCCCGGGGCCTCCCACCCATCTCCTTCGGACCAGAGGACCAATGGTTTGACGAGGCGCCAGAAAGTCCACCCATGGTCATCACGGCCAGGGTCGGAACGGGCCTCGTCAAGCGAATCCTGGTAGATACGGGGGCAGACTCAAACATCATGTTTCGAAACGTTTTCGATGCCCTGGGACTAAGAGACGCCGACATGACGACCCACCAGCACGGTGTGGTAGGGTTGGGGGACCATTTCATCAAGCCGGATGGAATCATCTCACTCCCGACCTCCGTGGGACAGGGGCAGAAGCGACGAACAGTCATGGCGGACTTTGTAATATTACGAGATTCCACGGCTTATAACATCATCCTGGGAAGAAAGACCATCAACGACCTGGGGGCGGCTATTAGTACAAAGCTACTGGTGATGAAGTTTATCACCGATGACGGATCCGTAGGATCCATCAAAGGCGACTTAGAAACGACGGTCGCTTGCGACCACGCCAGCCTTTCTCTCAGGAAAAAGTCCAAAGAAGCATCTGGGGTCTTCCTTGCCGACCTGGACGCCAGGATAGACGACAAACCCAGACCAGAGCCAGAAGGAGACTTGGAGAAGTTCAGGGTCGGCGAGGAGGACGATAAATTCACATTCATAAACAGAAACCTCCCCCATGAGATGAAGGAACCTTTGATGGAAATGATCAGGGCTAATGCCGACCTCTTTGCCTGGACGCCTGCCGATATGCTCGGGATAGATCCCCAGCTCGTATCACATCATCTGGCCGTCAAGGCGGGAACCAAGCCAGTGGCCCAGAGGAGGAGAAAGATGTTGCAGGAAAGGGCAGAAGAGGTAGCCAGGCAGACGGCCAGCCTCCTCGAAGCAGGGTTCATCCGGGAACTGGACTACTCGACTTGGTTGTCAAACGTGGTCCTGGTTAAAAAACATAATGGGAGATGGAGAATGTGCGTAGACTACTCTGACCTCAACAAGGCATGCCCCAAGGACTGCTACCCCCTGCCTAACATTGACGCACTCGTCGACGCAGCGGCGGGGTACCGGTATCTGAGCTTCATGGATGCCTACTCAGGATACAATCAGATACCGATGCACCGACCCGACGAGGAGAAAACGGCGTTTATAACGCCAGGGGGAATCTATTGTTACAGGGTAATGCCTTTTGGTTTGAAAAACGCGGGGGCCACGTACCAAAGGCTGATGAATAAGATATTCAGTGAACTCATAAGCAAAACAGTAGAAGTCTACGTGGATGACATACTCGCGAAGACCGCGCGACCCGACGACCTCCTGAGCGACCTTGATGGTGTTTTTTCGTCACTAAGGCAGCACGGCATGAGGCTTAATCCGCTCAAGTGTGCGTTTGCCATGGAAGCCGGAAAGTTCCTGGGATTCATGATCACTCAAAGAGGAGTGGAAGCCAACCCGGAGAAGTGCCAAGCAGTTATCCAGATGAAGAGCCCGAGTTGTATTAAGGACGTCCAACGACTTGCCGGGAGGCTAACGGCTTTATCCCGATTCCTCGGAGCATCGGCAGCAAGAGCCCTACCTTTCTTCAATCTAATGAGAAAGGGAATGACGTTCGAATGGACCCCAGCGTGCGAAGAGGCATTCAACCACTTCAAGGAGATCTTAGCAACACCTCCAGTTCTCGGGAAACCGAAGGCCGGAGAATCACTCTACCTCTACCTGTCGATAACCGAGGAAGCACTCGCCACGGTGCTCGTTAGAGAAGAGGGGAAAACCCAACAACCAGTCCTCCAACTGCCGGAAGTTCATGTGGAGGCAGGTGATAACCCGTTTCGATATCCCGGAGGTCGTTATCTCAGATAATGGGACCCAATTCACAGACAAAAAGTTTATGGAGTTCCTCTCAGGCCTAGGGATAAAACAGAGGTTCTCCTCGGTAGAACATTCCCAAACAAACGGGCAGGTAGAAGCTGCAAACAAAGTCATCCTTCTTGGTCTAAAGAAGCGCCTAGACAATAAGAAAGGAACATGGGCTGACGAACTCGCCTCCGTCCTATGGTCCTACCGGACAACCGAGCAAAGCGCTACGGGAGAAACTCCTTTTTGCCTAACATACGGGGTCGATGCAGTGATACCCGTCGAAATCGGCGAACCGAGCCCCCAACTACTACTCGCGGGCATGAGCGAAGCGGTCGAAAAGGACCTGGTCGAGGAAACAAGGGAGATGGCTCACTTATCAGAAACGGCGTTGAAACAAAGAATAGCCCTGCGTTACAACGCTAAAGTACTCAAACGAGATTTCGAGGAAAGGGACCTCGTCCTGCGACGCAACGACGTCGGCGTACCGACCCCAGGGGAAGGCAAGCTGACGGTGAACTGGGAAGGTCCCTACAGGGTAAGGGAGGTACTCGGCAAAGGTGCTTACAAGCTCGAAAGACTCGACGGCAAGGAAATACTTAGAACATGGAATGCGGGTAGCCTAAGAAGGTTCTACTCATGACCAGACGACTCGCCGACCTGAGAACCCAAACAGATAGTAAATACTTGCTTTGTTCGCATGACAATCTACCTTTTTATTTTATCAAATACTTGCCATATTGATTAATTTGCTTAGCTAACGATTAACTCATACTTGTCAAAAATTTTCGTACTTGTCTACCACTTTCCTACGTGCGCCGCGCACGAGCGCGCCTTAAAACGGCAGACCGGGACTGATCACCCCGGGGGCCATCTTCCTTACGGCCAAAGCCAACCACGACGACAACACGACTGCGGCGATCCAAGCCATAACAAACATAAAACGGGAAAACGGGCGCGAGCCCACCCCCGAGAGAAATAAAGACAACAAATATAGTAAACAGCAACTCGGCCAAATGACTGAATAAGTATAACTTATAAAGAGTCAAAACAAAAAACGAGCAATAAGTTGTTCAGCAAATGCGTTACAAAACATCCCAAGTTACAAGATCTCACTTCCTCGGCATGTCAACAATCTTTCCGTCCTGGATAGTCTTGAAAACGCCAATTGACGACGTGTCAAAATCGGGAGCTGCGATCTTTAGCTGAGCCTTCAAGGCATCTTCGGTCATCGAGATGGCGTTCTTCCCGTGCTCCTTGGTCACTTTGAGCTTCTTCTTAAGCTCTGCGGCTTCGGCTTTAGCAGTTTTTGCCTCTGAGACGGCCTGCTCCCGCTCTTTCTCCAAGACGGCAACCCGACCCTGAGCGGCATTCAGCTGACCCTCCAAGGTCATCTCACGCTCGAGCAGCCAGGCCACGGTCTCATCGGACGCCTTCAACCTCTCCGCAACGGATGACGCTTTCTCCTCAGAAGCACTAAGCTTTCCCCCATCTCGGACAGCTGACCCTGGAGGAATTCAACTTGGGCCTTGAAGTCATTGTTCGCTTTAACAGAGGACTCAAGCTTCCTCCGGAGCGCCTCCATCCCCGATAACTCGAATTCAGCCTTCCGAGCTATCACGGCTCCACGAAGCAAGGTCCGGTACATCCACCTCGCCTGCCCGGACAGATCGGTCCCATGAAAATGCTCCTCCGTCCTGGGTATCAGCTGTGAGTCAATAAATTTGGTAGCATCAAAGTTCCTTTCCATTATAGTAAGGGCCCCTTCCGGGCTGGAAGACATCCTCTGCCTCTTGGGAGTATGGATGAGCTCCACGTCACTATCCGGCTGGGAGGTGAAGGACGCGTGCCCTTCAGCGGGCCCCTCCTCACGAACAGGGGAAGCCTGGACCCCTGCAGTCTGTTTTTCCGACACGCCGGTATCCTGGGGAGAAGGCACAGCCTCATTCTCCTTCTCCCCAGAAGGACCCCCCGACTTACCGGCATCCTTTTCTTCGGCATTCTCGTCGTCACTCGCTTCAAAAAAGGTCTTCATCAGATTCTCAAGACCAGTCACGGTGGTAGACATTTCCACTACAGCAAACAACAGGCGCATTAGTCGTTAGATCGAGAAAAGAAAACAACAATAAACAAGCGTAAGCAAACAAAGAAGACAACTCACGGATATAGCTCCTGGCGGCCTCCCGTTCACCCATAAGAAGATGAGGGTTCACGGGGTTCTTTTCAAAAATGAAAAAAAGTACGTCAGCTATTTGCTTATCTACAGGCGACAACCTCTTGTACGTCACCTTGATGAAGGGATTCGACCCCGTCCCAAAACTCCAATAAGTCTGGATAAGGCGCTCCCTCTCTAACGACAACCAGAAGGGGTGACGACCTTTGACGGGACAAACTTTGAAATACTTGTCTTTAAAACCATGGTAGGAGTCCTCAAAAAGGCCAAATATTCTCCTACCCTGGGCAGAACGGAAAGAAAGAAACCCTTTCCTCGCCTTCCCCTGTTTGGAAGGGTTGGTAAGGCTGAAGTAGAAGAGGAAGACGTCCACTGATACCGGCAGCTCTAGGTGCTCGCAAACCATTTCGAAGCAGCGGATCGAGGCCCAGCTGTTCGGATGAAGCTGAGAGGGGGAGACGGATATCCGGTTCAACAGCGCCATTTGAAAATCAGAGAACGGTATCCGAACGCCAACTTGTGTGAACATGGACTTGTAAAACCAAATCCAATCGGGGACACGAGGAGAGTGGAAGTTGAGCTCATAAATACGCTCGTGGGGGGCGGGAACAACGGCCTCATAGTTGGCCTCCTCGTCCGTCCCCCCACATAAGTAGCCGGCTCGCCGGAACTCGGTCAACTCCTCCAAATCCATTTGGTTGGGCGAGCTCCTTATATCGTCAGTCACCCAGGCGTACGGGTCGTAGGCCGCGCCAGATCCAGAAGACCGGGAAATGATGCAAGGCATACCTACAGCGGGGTACCACTCCGTTAGACTATGAGGTCGGGAGTCCATAGAAACTCAGAAACTACACCTTTTCAAACTCAAATCAAGGCCAAATACGGTTAAAAGCTACGCCTATCACGCAAATCACCTAAAATCTACCCAGGAATGGTACCCCTCCCTTAATTCATCTATCCCACCATTGGAAAGTCATTCGGCAAAAGTAAACCAAGCATGCAACAATCACAAACAACAACTACGCAGCAGTAAAACATAGCGTAAACACAAGGGAATAGGGAGCAAAAATTACCTGAGTTGGTTGCAGGAACTTGAAAGAAAAAAGGAGGCACGAGAGGGCTCGAACAAGAAATTTTGGATATCAAGGAGAGAGGAAGGTGAAAATAGCAAGGGTAGGAGGAAAAGAGAAAGAAACTGTTTAAAAACCACCACAAGGAGCGCGGAAAGAGACAGGGGCAAAATGGTCTTTGCGCACGGGATTTTTTAAACTCATTATGAGCATTTAATGCTCAGCGCGAAGAACGAAGCGACGAACGAACGCCTCAGCAGACCAAGAGACACGCGCACAAGAGACGCGCCTCTCCCACGGTTAGCCGACTCGGCGACAACGCACGAACAAGGACATCACGCGCCACCAATCGCCTCACGACCATCACTGGTGCGTTGGGGGCACTGTTACAGCCCTGGATTCCCGCGGGTCAACCCGACCCGAGCTCCACCCGGCCCGACTACGCGCCTCTCAACCGACCCGGACACGCGTCCCGTACAGCTCTCCCGCAGCTATGGGACAGCGTCCTTGAGAATATGGGCCTGCCCTCCAAAGGGGCCCACTACTGACATATATATATGGGGAAGACTGGCTCTTCTCCCACGAGCCTCTTCCTTCACCCCAAATCCTGACCCGAACCGTCCGGTAACTGACCTACCGAACAAAAGTATATGACTACTTATTTGATGACTGTTTTTTTGTTTTGATATAACTTATGTGTTTCACAAACTGTAACTGACTTCATATATCGATAAAAATAACCATAAAATACGAAAAAGACAAAAATATTGCATTGATATAGTATTTGTTTGATAAAAATAACAAACAATTATGATATGTGTATATAAAAAATAATAATTAAATAGTTATTTATATAAAATACACATTAAAATATAAAATATATATTAAAAAATATACACTTTATTTGAGAAAAAGAATCAACCAAATAAAAATATATATTAAATATTTTTTAAACCAATTATATAAATTATGTGTATTATTTATAATCAAACGTTATTGACTTACTACTACATTGAAAATGTTTATGGATATCACATAATTATTATAATAGATAGATAAATATTACATATAGAGAGAATCAATTAAATAAAAATACATATTAAAATTATTTATTTTTAACAAACTATATGAATTATATAATAATCAAACATAATTATTGTTGTTAAAATAGAGAATTAAATTATATAAAAATAGTATATACACACTAAAAATTAGTCATTATGTATTTATATATAAATATATATAATTTAATTTATTTTTAATATATATTTTATAATTAATTTTAATATACACTTTAACATAATTGATATATTTAAGCCTATAATATGTTGACAGGTTATAACCTTTAAAATTACGTAACTTTAAATTAAATTTTTTATATTCCTGCTTAGCCATTCTCATTGCAATTATATATTATCTTCTAACACTTAAGTTTAATATATACATTTAATGAAATATTATTTAGACTTTTATTTATATTCTTTATTTCTTTAAATTTTTTTTATAGATATGGTGTAGGAGTGTCAAGTACACATATTATAAGCTGAAGTAGTAGCTGTTATTTATAAAAAAAAAATTCGTATATTTTCTTTTAAACACCGAGATCGATATTTATTTATTATATATACTAGACTTTTTTAAAAATTTAAGTATTTTGTAAATATTTTATTTTATATTATTGTTCAGCAATGGTATAAATGACAAAAAATATAAATTTATTTTATATAATTAAATATGCTCATAAAAAAATCATTTTTAAAATATTTCAGACATAAATACAATTTTTTTTGTGCATTGCACTGATACACACTAGTATGTTTACAATTTTAGCTATTATTAAAATATTGCCTATAAAAAATAAATGATAATAAATAGCAATACAATAATTTATTTGAAAAACTAATTTAATTTAAATCTCAAGCTGCTAATTTTGAAGAATTTAAACTGTAAAATTCAGTTTTTTAAAATGAGTAAGCTACCATTTCTACCCATAAAAATTGAGAATACTGACAAATTTACCTACAGAAGAAAGAAATTACCTAATATAACCATTAATAATGATATCCGTGGAACGAAACTAACCAATCATTATTCTGGCATTGACTCCGTTAGTGATGCTGCCTACGTGGCACATCACGACGTTACGTGACCTGGGGGCTTCTTATATGGATAATGTAATTTATTTTGTTTTAAAATATAATTGGTGGTTACTTTTTTATTTAAAAAAAAAGAGAAATTATAAATAAAGAGTTAGCAAACGTATACCTGTTTGCGCGTTTCACAAAATAGAGGTGAGAGTCCTAGGAGAAGCAAATTGTTCTTCTTTTTCACTCAAAGAAAACGTCCAGTCCCATTTGTGTGTGGGTTAGTTGCCGACGATAATCTCTGTATTGAAGAGAGGGTGCTTGTTGGTGTAGAACGTCTCACCTGTTGAAAGTGCGTGGTGTCATCCATAGAAAAGTAGTAACCTTTGATCTCTTTGTTATCAATTTTTGGATTTTGGATGCATGGTTGTGGATATGAAATTTTGATTAGGATTTGTTTGTATTGGCTATGATGTGGTTGTGAATTGGTTTTGTTTTCTGTGTATGTCTGTTAACAGATGGCTACCATCCACATTACATTGGTTATTAGTCACAGAGGAAAGTTTGAAAAGAGTGATGATGGAAAACTGGCATACGTTGAGGGGTGAAAAAACGGAGATTGAACGAGTGAATGTGGATACCTTAAATGAGTTCTTCATAAATGACTTAGTAAAGGATATAGGGTACACTGATGTGAGCGAGTTTTACTGGCTGGAACCTGGGAAGGAGTTGGATGGTGGGTTGAAGTTACTTAGACTTGACATGGATGTGGTGACCATATACGAAGCAGCCATTGCTAATGGGAGGAGAGTGGAGGTGTTCACAGAGCATCCAGTTAACCTTCCTGAGTTCGCATAATAAAACAATGATCATGAACCAGATGTTGAGATTTTAACTGTTACTAGGACCCCAGTTAAGCACAGACCCAAAAGCACAGACTCAAACACTGTGCTAGGAGAACCCCAACCCCAAAGAAGAAGGGAAATAGACTATTGAAGTTGAGTGAAACAGAAGGAGGTAATTTGCACGACAAGGACCCTGGCATGCCTGGACCGGATGCCCAAACACAAGGTGATGTACTGGACAAAGATCTCCAACCTACCACAGAAAGCACACAAGAACCAGAAATAACTAGTGATCCCCCAAATGTACCCACACAATTACCAAGAGTAACCTTCCAAGAGTTACCAAGTACCATTCAGCCCCCAAATGCACCTACCCAACCCAATTTACCTACATGTCAATCCCTCTCTATACCGTCGCAACCTTTGGAGAAGACTCCTCCACACCCTCAACCATTACATGTACCTCGGGCAAGTGAAGAAACTGGACACCAAAATTTAGTTTCTGCAGAGTCAGTTGCTCCCACGCTTGATAAAGGCAATGCAGAATCTGTTGAGGTTTTTACACAATACATCCCACAGCCTTGCAATGAACCAGAATCTCAGAAGTATAGCATCCAAAATAAGGAGGAGACACCCTGTAAAGGGAGTCAACCCAGTAGTTCATAGCCCGAACCAGAAGTAAATCCAAAAGTTAGTTGTGGGAGTCAAAAAAAGAGGAAGAGACAGTCAACAGTGAGGTCTCCTCCATCAAGCCAAACCTTTATACCTAACCAAGATCCCAATAAGCATCCTTCAATTTTTATACCTGTGGAGGGTGAAGATATGTCGGAGGCAGGTGCAGGCATGCACTGTTATGAGTTGGAAGAATTGGATTCCATTGCAAGTGATGATGAAGAGAGTTAGCAGGCAGCATTTTCACAAGAAAATGCAGATGCTCCAGTTAGGGAAGTAAGATTGGAGCTAGGCATAGAGTTTGAAAATTTAGAACAGTTCATGAAAGCGGTCAAAAAGTACAACATCGAAGAGCTGGATTCTATTGCAAGTGATGATGAAGAGAGTCAGCAGGCAGTATTTCCTCAAGCTAATAGGTTGCCCTGCATATTTTGGCAACTGACTCGGTTGCCCTATAGGTAGGGGTGGCAAACGGGTCTAAATCCACTGGGCCGGCCTGCGTAACCCATCAAAAAGGCAGGCCGAGCTGGAAAATTGGTACCGCCAAATAGCAAAAGCCCACCTAAGTTGCACCGCTTAAACCGCGGGTTTTGGCGGGCTTTGGTGGGGCGGGGCGGGCTTCCTCACCGGGCTTAGTATTTTTTGGCAAGGGGTATTTTTACAATTTTTTTCCAAATCCAACTTCCCCCAATCCAACTTACAAGAGAATGAAGATGAAAATTGAGTGTTTTGGATTATGTTTATTTTACTTTGAGAACAATATTTATAATTATGTTTTGGATGAAAACTTGGTTTATAATTATTATGTTTATTAGATATTTATAATTACAAAGACTTTAATGTTTGTGAATATAAAAATTATAATTTGTTTATACTTTTAGAAATTATAATAGTTAAAAGTAAAAAATAGAAGAGATTTTTTTATGCCTTTATATATATATTATTTAATAGTTAAAATTAAAAAAAGGATATTTGGCGGGCTTAGCCCGCCGGCCCGCCAGCCCGCCGTTAGGCGGGGCGGGCTAGGATTTTGGGACCGCCTCACTAGGCGGGGCAGGGCAGACTTTCCCGCTTGCCACCCCTATCTACAGGCATGCATGTGCTGCCCTTGCATACCAGAATAGGAGACCAGAGGAACATGCATATAACTGGCTCTCTATGGGACATATAATAGCACATACCACCTTGTTATACAGCCTGTTCCAAGTCAATAATACTAGCAGCATGTTGAACTACCTCCCATACTGCCCCCAGTATACAAGAAGCAAATTGGGAGACCAAAGTTGAAAAGAGACAGAAAGAATGACGGACCAAAAGAACCCACCCCAGAACCTCATAGGACTCCCAGAAAATATGGCCATATCACATGCAAGTATTGCCTAAAGGTATATCATACTTCACACCCTTACATTATTTGTATGTTGAATGTCCAGGTTTAAATTCATGCCATCTGTATTGCAGACTAGACACAACAGTCGTAGTTGTTCCAAAAAGAAGGAGGCAATGGCTGGGAGTGCTGGAGGTCCTTCTTCAAGTCAACACTTTTCTGCTGGTGAAACTGTTGTGGATGATGAAGAAGAGGCAGCAAGATTAAAGAAGATATTTTGGGAATAAACTTTGGAAGCTGTTGAAGCAACTAAAGCAGCAGCATCTCAACCCCCCGACAGTGAGTCTAGGAGTTTCTTTTACAACTTCATTTTATAAGCTGGGGTTAATTATGACACTCATATGTACCAACTGTGGTATAAAACTCCTCCAGTTTTTCAATCTGTTCCTGATTCAGTAATGTCTCCTTCAGTTAGGCCACCAACTGTAAAAAGACTCCCTAAGAAGAGGAAGAATCTGAAAAGATCACCACCAACTACTCAGCAACCACCATGTGCTCAGACTATTGTCAGGCCACCAACATCAAATTCTCTATCATCAGTTAGTCCATCACCTCCAAATTCTCATGTGCCCCCCACTGTGACACCTCAAACCATGCAAGCTTCCTCTCAGGGCACTACTTCAAGGTTCATGGATTTTATGCCAACTCTCGCAATTAGAGGATCAAGCTCAACTAGGTGGCTGCAGCCAGTCTTCTATCCACTAACAAAAAAGGGGTCAACAACTGCACACTTGAAAGAAGGATCAAGCGGAAGCAGCAACTCTATTCCAAATCCGTGAAGCAAACGTGTTTATATTATGTTATTTTGTTGGATCTGTAGTTTATGTTAAAATTGTTGGATATGTCACATACTTTTACCCTATATTATTTATGTTTTGGTTTTTGGTATGGATTCATAATCGTAGTTGATACTCATACTTATAAGCTGAATGTTTCAGTAACTCCGTTACTACGTACATAGCAGGTTATGTGGCCTCTCTTTCATGTTATTTTGGAATACCATACAAACAAAACAAATATACTAATTAGTAAGGGATATTTTTTACAAATTATATATTTTGTAAGACTACATTTGACATTTCTTGGATTTGTAATGTGCACAAATGTCAAACTCTGAATTGAGCATGGTTATTTTTGTCATGATCATAGCCTAACAACTTCTCAGACTCAAAACCTACTAAAAATTAGATACACAAGGCACACAAGATTACACACCACTACCATTGACATAATCACAAGCCACAACCTAAGTCTGTTAACTCCAGCTTCAATCCTCCCTAAGTTCATGAGCATCTTCACTTCAGCCTCAGCCTCGAGAACATCTTTGTGCATCTTTCTTTTTGACAGTCCTCTCCTCAAACCCTCCCACTGACCTTCGATTTCGTCTACCCATACAAAGAAGCTGCAGTCCAAGGTCTATTAATGGCAAAAAAAAAAAAAAGATCAGAAAAAT
>NC_029790.2:130271919-130292006 GCF_000816755.2 Arachis ipaensis
CATTCATCACTGTCCATACAGAGTGTACAATGGGTTTACCTTCCAATTGAGACAACAGATAGACGAACCACCTCCCAGGATTTATCGCCGTCCCCGACTGCAACAGCGTCACCCCCAAACCACAGAAATATCTGCCATTGAACTTCCTATCATGCACTCGCTTTGAAATTGAGCTTCCAGATATACTACAACTCCCATTCGAAGGTGGAGTAAAGAATCTTCACCTCGATATTGGTATATTTTCCAAGAATTTTGTCAATCTAAGGCTAGGATTCGTGTTTGGGATGAGAGAAGTTTTGAATTTGAAAAATTTTGGGGTTTAGGGTTCATTATAACGATCAAACAACTCAGCAGGCCACGTAAGAAGCCCCCAGGCCACGTAATGCCGTGATGTGCCACGTAGAGAGCGTCACTAACGGAGTCAACGCCGGAATAATGATTGGTTAGTTTTGTCCCATGGATGTCATTATTGATAGGTACATTAAGTAATTTCTTTCTTCTGTGGGTAGATTAGTCAGCGTTCTCAACTTTTATGGGCAGAAATAATAGTTTACTCTTTTAAATAATAAAATTGATCATTTAAGACATCATTAAAGTAATATATCCTTGATATTCTTTTGTGAGACCGTTCAAGATTAGTTAGATATAGTCAACTTCTTGAAATGGATAACCGATTGCAAGGAGAAAATCTACAAGCTTTAGTATGGTGGAAAAGTATTCAGCTACGGTGGTTGTTTTCTTATAAACTTTGAATTGTGTCTTCAAGCGTTGTTGGATCCTAGTTCTTGAGAAAACTGTGAAGATATTACTGATTTTTTTCCAAATCTCAGAAAAGAAAGTGCAATGCACGACCTTATTCTTAAAAATGATGATCATATATAGAGACTACCACCATGTTATCAAATTAAAGATGATGCATCTCTAGTAGACAATATAATGGAAAAAAATTAATAATAGTATTTAAACTCTACATTTACCTATTTCTAGATCTAACTTTATTTATTTTTAATACTACTATTTAAGGGTTTTTTTTCTGAAATAAAAAAAAAACTATTTTCTCAAACCTCATTTTTCAACTTTAATTATTCAAATACGATTTTTTTAGAGCAAATTCGCCGCATCCCATGTTTAGAGCAATTTTAACAAAAAAAAAATCGTATTTGAAAAATTAAAGTTCAAAAATCGTGTTTAGGGAAATAATAATTTTTTTAATTTTATTTTAGTGAAAAAACCTAGTATTTAATTAATAATTTTTTAAGCAAAACACTACATAAAAAATATAGTGTTATTTGTATTTAAACTATTTATTGCTTGTAGAACTCAACACTATATCTATCTAGTTCTATTATATTTTAAATTGCGTAAAAAATGCGACATAATATGCATGGTACTTAACCTAAATTTAAATTCATCACATTTTTGTAACCTAATATTAAATGTCACGTTTTTAAAAGTCTGAATGATTTTTCTTATATTGAGAAAAATTTTCGAAATTCTTATTTAGCAACACCAAGTGTTTACATAGAAAATTTATTATTCTTACATTTATTATGGTAGAAATACATAAAGCACTAATTTATTATTAGTCAACTAATAATTTTTGAACCAGTAATTAGATATGATCGTAATTATCTGAAGAACTTTGAATATATCATCAGTGAATTGCGGAAGCGGTGATGAATCCTTGAATTCTGTAGTGAAATGGTGAGAAGATGTTGATGATTGATCTTTTCCATGAGACATACATAAATCATCGTCCCATACAAGATTATTTATATGCAAACTCACATAATTATAATCTTTTGCCTTCAAACTTCGTTGCATGGGGTCAATTTCAGCAAGTGCACCATCGTCACCAGTGAATTGTTTTAAGCAAAAATTGTAGACTTCTTTTGCCTTAGGATCAGTGGTTTTTGCAATCAAAGTGTTGAGAAGGTTTACTGTGTTTTTAAGCTTTGAACGAATCACTTCAATTGTGTAGTGTGCTAAGGAATCAACGTCTGCTCTTGCTGCACCACCGGGTATTGAGTTTAGAAGATTTGAACAATATGCAAAAATTTTAGTTTGCTTGCAAATTTCTTCTACTTTCACAATTTTTTGTGCATTGGAAGTTGCATCAAATAAAAGGAAGGCAAAAACTAAGGTTAAAATCAAGGAATATGGTCTGACATTGTTACCATTGAAATGACAAGCCATGGTGTATATGTTAATTTCAACGTTTTATTTTTGTTGTAATTGTTGGGTTTGATATGAGTTCTTATATATAGTTGTATATGATGGATATTCCATATTTAGATTAGAGGAGTGTTAGAGCCACTAAAATTTGTGATTTGTAGTCATTAATTAGTTATCATTGGTATTTTTAATGATGTGAGATTACTCATTTTTTTTTGTTGATTAAGTACTGGCCAAATTTTAATATATAAAAATATTGGTCTAAAAATTAATACAATACACTATTATAATTATAAATAGAGTAACTAAAATATGAGTATTGTAAAATTATTAAATTTTTTGTCCAATCCTATCTATTATTCAAAATTTCAGTTTTCATGATTTAATTTCCATTAAATCGGGGACTGGAGACTGGACCCTTCCTTGCCTTGGACTGAGAATTCATGCTCCGAGGGACATCGAAGACTTGGAACTAACTCAATTAAATATCATAATTGATTCTTTCTACAAATAGAATTTCTAATTGGTTGCATTTTTATTTTGAGTAATTATCTAAATTGGTCCAATGAATTTTAAAGTGGATATTTTAGTCCAAAAAAATTTAATAAACAGATCAATTTTCAAGGTTTTACTCCAGATAAATCAGTCTCTGATTTATTTTTTGGTAAAGTTTTGGAAGTGAATATTTTAGTTCCTAAAGAAAATAAACATACAGATCAATCCCTAATTTTTTTTCTGTCAGACATAACAGTCTTTCATCCAAAAAAATTTATTTGATATTTTGTATTTAATATAATCAAAAGATGTCTTATTTTAAAAAAATATATTTAATTTGTATTAAAAAATATTTTAATTTAGATTTCAAAGTATCATTATTTATCTTACTTTTTTTCTAACGAAAAGAGTTTATTAATATGTTAGTGTCGTCATATCCACATGCACAAAACTAAGTTAATAATAATAAAGGTCGATATATAGTAAAAGTAAAATGGACGGGAACTGTTATGTCTGACGTTAGAAATTGATCTGTGTATTAATTTTTTTGGGAACTAAAATATCTATTTTTAAAATTCTTGTGGACTGATATAAATAATTACTCTGTCAAAAAATGAACTAATCTGTCTAAAACCTTAAAAATTAATCTATATATTACTTTTTCTTGAGAACTAAAAAATTTGCTTTTAAAATTCTTAGAAACTAATTTAGATAATTACTCTCTTGTTTTTCAATTATATATATATCCTAACTAATTTTTCAGTTGAATGAATATAAATAATATGGAGCCAATTCAAATATATTCATATCAAATCACCCCATTAAAATTTTGACCAACACAATTTAATGATATCGTAACCAACACTATTTAATGATATCATAATGGTCGAGGAATTAAAGTTGCACAATAAATATAATTAATAATTTTAATCATTAATTATATTACATATAAAAATAATATATTTAGATTTTGAAAAAAAATTGATAACCAAAATTTTTTTTTATCATAATAAAATGACATTATATTAAGGAAAAAGTTTGGTAACAAAAAATTTTTAGCCATAATTAGTTAAAACTTTCCATAATTTACTTCATTTATATAACTTAATAATATTTTAATTTTCTATTTCACTCTTTTATCAATCTACTTATCATATTCTTATCAGCCCACTTATTAATGATATTAATTATAATATCATATCCCTAATTATTAGACATTCTTGTAATCACTATTTAATATTTCCTTTTATAATTTGAATGTTATATTTAAGAATACAATAAAGACTAATAACAATTAAAAACAGTAATAATAATATTCATTAAATAATTTTAATTGTAATTGATTTTTAATTTTTTTATTTAATTTATTATCATTCGAAGAGTTAGCAAATGTAAAAGCCTTGTTTAATAGGTTTATCATTGTTAGAAGAATAATGAAGGTTGTATACTCTTTCAAAGGCCAAAAATCACAACTCTAGTTCAATTACAAGTACAGTTGGGATAGGCAAAAATTTTTTTTTTTGAAACAAAGGAGCTCAACACATTAAAGTGGAGCAAACAGAACTAGATAACAAAAAAAAATAGAAAATAAAAAATCGAAAAAACACAAGACAACTCCCAAGTCATCTCCGGCATCGCCATCAACAACAAAAGGAATCCACACCTTTCCATTCGTTATTGCTACGCAAGATCAAGTTGATATTTTCTTCTACACCCTTGCTTTGATTCTGAAAAATTCTTCTATTTCTTTCCAACAAAAGATTCCAAACTATTGCACAGAAGCACATCAACCACTGTTTATGATCCTCTTTTTCATACGGTTCTTCGGTCCAGCTAAGAAAATAGTCCTTTATTGAACCCGAAAAAGACCACTGTCGGCCAAACACAGCTATCCACGCACACCACACCTGCTAAGAAAACTCACAGCCAAAAAATAAGTGATGGACTCGTTCCACATCCTTATTACATAAAACGCATCCAATATCTTCCTGACTAATTATCCCGAACCGACTTAGTCTTTCCTTAGTATTTACCCTCTCTACCAAGACAAACTAAGTAAACAGCTCCACTCTTGGGAGGGGACTACGCCTTTTCAGATGGTCTTAGTGAAGTTGTAACTGAATATATCCTCCGGCAAGAATTCCACCTGCAAGACTTGCACAAATGAGTTAGTCGAAAAAATACCTTGCCTATCATATTTTCACACAACTCTATCCTCTCTGTTATTTACTAGCTTCACAGGTCGCAAAGCCTCAAGTAATTGACCCAGAAGGTCCAACTCCCACTGAAAAAGCTCTCTCCTCCATTGGAAGTTCCAAATCTACTCTAACCCATCCCAAAAGCCACCCTAATCCCCTATAACCAATCCACATTGGTTTGAAACAGAGAGCAGCCTGGGAAACCGATCCTTCAACGATCTACAATGTAACCATACATCCTCCCAAAACCGAGTCCGCCTCCCATCACCAACCTCCATGGACAAGCCTGTAATCATCTTATCTCTTATATGGTGCTCCTTGATTTGGATAATATGACATTTAACCCGATGAGATTGTTGTCAGTCAACCAATTTTCGAGAATATAGAAAACTACACTAACTTTGATGAGTTATGGTAATAAATGGATTTAATTTTTTTTATTTTTATGCGCATTTATAATTATACTGTACTAACTAAGTTCATACACATAATATTCATAAGTTCATATACATAACACTTATAATTACATACAACTAACATCTAAAAATTAAAGATTTAATTACTCTGTTGGTCCCTATAGTTTCGCGAAATTTTCAACTAGGTCCCTATACTTTTTTCCTTTCAATTGGGTCCCTATACGTTATTTTTTTTCAATTTAGTCCCTACCGTCATAAAACCGTTTGAAATAACAGAATATTCCATCAAAAAATCGAATATTCTCATAATTTGGTTAAAAAACCTAATTAAAAACATCTCTATTTTTTTGAAATACCAAAAATACCGTTTATATTTTGTCCCCCAAAATCAGAGAACTCTAACTACCCCTAAGTTATTCTCCTAAGTTCCCAATTAGATTTCTCCTCCGTCGCACTCTGCTGTCTTCCATGGCGTCGTCGTCGTCCGTCGCTGGGTGGTCGTCGTCCCTCTGCGTCGCCCACGGGTGCTCTGTTCTGCTCTGCTCGTCCGCCTTGCCTATTGCATCCCCTCATCCCACCTTGCCTCACCGTGCCTCGGGTGCCTTGTCTCGAATTGTCGCTCCTCGACTATGTTTTGCTGTCTAGACTGGTTCTGCAACAACAGTGATGATTGAATTTTATTTTAGTTTTTCAACTGTTGGATCAGAGGAGATGAAGGGACCAGGTGGCATGTGGGAAAGAAACCAGTCAGATGACTTTCATTTGTTTGAATTGCAAAGATCGGGAGTAGAATGAACATGTGGGTTTCTGTCAGCGTTGGGTAATAATTCTTCTCAATAATGTCTTCCTCCCACTACACTAAGAACGGGAGAAATGTTATGATTAAAACAACTAGTAGTCAAATGGCATCCTCTCCCGATTCTAATGCTTCAGGTACAATGTTGAGAAATCTTGATTGTTAAATTCCTCTAATTTTGCTTATGCTTATTTTTGGTTGCTGCTTGTATGTAATTTGACTTTATTTGATTAGGTAACCAGCATCCTGAATGATAAGGAGAACCAATTGATCTAGTTGTGAAGCTTAGTTTGCTAAAATTAGTTTTGATTGTGCCAAAAAATTTTGATTATGAGTTCTGATTATGTATTTTATCTGTAATTAATTAATTATGTTAGAAATAAGAAAAGAGGTGAGATTGGAGATAAGGTGTTTGATTAAATGCTTTTGAGAGAGTTGAATTGATTATGAGTTCTGATTATGTATTTTATCTATTATTAATTGATTATGAGTTTAATTGATCATTGTCATAGAGGCATACAGGACTCTCAGAGATTATGGTCCTTATCCTGCTACCAGGTTGTGAGAGATTTCCAAGGCAAATTTGCGGTTTATTCCATTTGACAGTGGTTCTAAAACTGCGTTTATTGCTGCAGTGAGTAATCCTTGGTCTATCTATTTCCAAGGCAAACTTGTGGCTGCAGTGGCTTCTTCCGATTGACTTGTTGCAGTTGAAGGGAATTTTGGATTCGGATTTAGTGCCATTGAAGTTGAGGTATATACTGCTGAACACATACTTATGTTTATCTATTTAATTGCCCTTCCATTGTGTTATGTGGATTGATGTCCTTATCTTTAGTTATATTTTCATCATCATATAATAGAATGGTTTTTATTTTAGTCTATACATTATTGTTAACTAACAACTAGAATTAAGATCTTATATGAGTGTCTTGCCATGCCGGAGTGTTCTTTCACTATGAGTGTCTTGCCAGGATCCATCCAAAGGAGGTGGAACTTGTGGATTTGATATATAGACAGAGAGTTTCATGTGCCTTTGTGAGAATGAAAATTCCACTACTCATTGCAAAGGTATCTTACAACCTCAATAATATAATTCTGCCCTTTTAGTAAAGTAATGATCATGAATTGGATTTTGTATGTTATTTTACAGATTATAATGTTGCACAGCACAATACGAGGGCACATGTAATTGCAGGTTGTTACTGCCAATTGAAGTGGTGTATTAATTATTGTTCATAGCAAACTTTTTCAAGTTGAAAATGAGGGTAATGTGTTGTGTCTGCAGGAACAATAACTGGCATTTTGATTTCTGGGGCATTTGGAATTGAAGCAGGTATCTGGTACTTGAAGAAAGTGAGAGCTAAAGCATCAGTAACATGTGAAGTCCAAAGCAATGAGAACATACTCTTCTATCTGATATATAATTCCTTCTTTAGAAAAAGTTACGTTAATAAATTCTTTATCTTGTTGTATTGTATAAAATTTGATTTGTTATATTTTTGGGGATAATTTTGACAATTTATTTTATATATATTTATTACTATTATTTCTGTTTCATTTTATCCGATCCCTTTTTTTAGTATGTTCTTAAGATAAGATATTTTGAAAGTTAAAAAAAAAGAGAAAGATATGCTTTGTTCTATCACCTTTGATGTATCCACATTTAAGTTGAGTAATGCATGCTATATTATCTTCAAACAGAACAGTTGGAGCTATCTTATGATCAATCAGTCCACATGATGACAGAATATATTGGATCATATTCCTGAGCAAAAAACACTCGCGACTAGCTTCATGTATCGCTAGTATTTCAGCTTGATTAAAGGATGTTGCCGCAATCGTCTGTTTTGTGGACCTCCATGATATAACTGTACTACCATATGTGAACAGGTATCCTGTTTAAGATCTCTCTTTGTGTGGATCAAACAAGTATCATGCATCTGCATAGCCAACTAGTTGTGACTTGGATCCATAGGGATAAAACAATCCCATATCAACCGTTCCATGAAAATATCGAAAAATTTGTTTGATTCCATTCAATGTCTTCTGGTTGGAGAGGAACTATACCTTACTAGTAAATTTACTGCAAATGATATGTCAGGTCGTGTATTATTAGCAGGATACATTAGCTCTCCAATAGCACTAAGATATGGTACTTCAGGACAAAGGATATCTTCATTTTCTTCTTTAGGACGGAATTGATCCTTTTCCACATGCGAAGATCTTACGGTCATTGGGGTACTTAATGGATGCGACTTATCCATATAAAATCTCTTCAAGATCTTTTTTGTGTATGTTGTTTGATGAATAAATATCCCATTTTTTGTATGCTCGATCTGCAGGCTGAGACAAAATTTAGTCTTTCCAAGATCTTTCATCTCGAAATCTTCTTTTAGAGTTTTTATAATTGTTGGAATCTCTTCAGGAGTTCCAATGATATTTAAATCATCAACATACACAACAATGATAATGAATTCAGATGCAGATTTCTTTATAAAAATACATTGGCAGATATCATCATTCTTGAATCCGTTTTTGGACAGATACTCAGTAAGATGATTATACCACATTCGTCCAAATTGCTTTAGACCATAAAGATCTTTGCAATTTGATGAGTATAACTCTTGTGAATATTCATTGGATGGTTTAGATATCTTTAGTCCTTCAGGGACTTTTATATAAATATCACGATCTAATGATCCATATAAGTAGGTTGTTACCACATCCATTAAATGTATATACAGTTTATGATATGTAGATAAACTGACCAAATAACGCAATGTTATCACATCCACAACAGGGAAATATGTTTCTTCATAATTTATACCGGGCCTTTGTGAGGAACTTTGTGCTACAAGTCGAGCTTTGTAGTGTACAACTTCATTTTTTCACTTCATTTTCTCACAAATACCCACCTGTATCCAACAGGTTTTACATCTTTTGGTGTATAGACTACAGGTCCAAAGACTTCACGTTTTGCAAGTGAGTCTAACTCAGCCTTCATAGCTTCTTTCCATTTTGGCCAATCATTCCTTTGTCGACATTCCTTGACTATTCTTGGCTCAAGATCCTTACTTTCAAGCATGATATTTAATAATGACACATTATATGCAAATATTTCATTGACAATTGTCTTATTTCAGTCCCATGTTTCTCCTGTAAAGACATAATTTATCGAGATCTCGTCATTTTCACAATTTTCAGGTACCTGAACGTCTTCTGGTGTCAAAATTATATCAAAATTTTAGACAACTGCATGCGTCTTTACTATGTCTTTTTTAACAGGAATAGTATTTACCTCTTTTCTTTTTCGAGAATTTTTGTCTTTGGAACCGACGGGTCTACCACGCTTCTGGTGTGAATTTATTTTAGTGGCCACTTATTCAACTGGGACATCAATTCGAATTGGGACATTTTCTGCTGGTATATAAGATTTGGTTATTCTCTTTGTATCAGAAAATATATCAGGCAATTCATTTTCTATTCTTTGCAAATGTATAATCTTTTGAACTTCTAGTTCACATTGTCCCGATCGAGGATCTAAATGTATCAAGGATGATGCATTCCGATTAAGTTTCTTTTCAAGAAGCTTATTCTCTCTCTCTAATGTTGAAAATTTTGATTCATCAAAATGACAATTTGCAAATCGAACTTTAAATACATCTCCATTTTGTACCTCAAGATACCTCACTATAGAGGGAGAATCATATCCAACATATATATCCAATTTTCTTTGAGATCCCATTTTTGTGCAAGAAGGTGGTGCAATGGGAACATATATCGCACACCCAAATATTCTTAAATGGGAAACATTTTACTGCTGACCAAAAGCTAATTGTATAGGAGAGAATTGATGGTAACTTATTGACCTTAAATGAATAAGTGCCGCGACATGTAAAATAGCATGCCCCAAGCCGATGTTGGGAGATTTGTTTTCATAAGTAAGGGTCTAGCAATTAATTGGAGGTGTTTAATAAGTGATTCTGCTAACCCAATTTGTGTGTAAACATGAGCTACTAGATGTTCAACGCTTATTCCGTTAGCCATAATATAAGCATTAAAGGCTTGGGAAGCCAATTCACCAACATTATCAAGATGAATTGCTTTGATTGGATTTTCTGGAAACTGTGCTTTTAATTGAATAATTTGAGCAAGTAATATCGCAAACGCCAGGTTGCAAGAAGACAATAAATACACATGTAACCATCTTAAAGATGCGTTTATTAAGACCATAAAATATCTAAAAGATCCACATGGTGGATGAATAGGTCCACATATATTGCCTTGAATCCTTTCTAGGAATTCACGAGACTCAAATCCAATCTTTACTGGTGATGACCTTAAAATGAACTTTTCTTAAGAACATGAAGCACAACAAAATTCACTAGATTTAAGAATCTTACTGGTTCTTTAGTAAATGTTCATAAGAATTTTCAATAATTCTCCGCATCATGGTTGTTCCTGGATGACCCAATCGATCATGCAAAGTTATGAATTTATTTGGGCTAGTAATCTTCTGGTTTACAATGTCATGTGATTCAATTGCACTAATTTTGGTATAATATAACCCAGATGAAAGTGAGGGTAACTTTTCTAATATAACCTTTTTATTTAAATCATAAGTTGTGATACATGAATACTCATGATTTCTCCCATTCATTGTTTCAATATGATATCTATTTCGGCGAATATCTTTGAAACTCAACAAGTTTCTTAGAGACTTGGCAGACAATAGTGCATTATTTATTATGAATTTTGTTCCTTTGGGAAACAAAATTATAGCTCTTCCGGAGCCTTCTATCACATTGTCTGAGACAATAATAGTATTAACATATTCTTCTTTTGGCATGAGATGAGTAAAATATATATTACTTTTGAGAATAGTATGCGAACTTGCACTATCCACAAGGCAAACATCTTCACTATATATCCTTGCCATTTTCTTCAAAGACAAATAATAATAATAATAATAATATGAGTAGAAGTATATGCGCATAAAATTATTTTGTTGACTATTTTTCTAAGAAATGCTGTACATAGTATTATATACTAAAAATTTTATTATTATTATTTTAGAATTTGGCACATTTAGTAATTTTGAAATTCATAAATATTTTATTATACATCATATTTAAAATTCAGATGCATAGAAAATAAAACTTAATAATAAATTTCTTACATTATTTATTTACATGAATACTTAACAATCCCACATATTAAACTATTCCATCGTTGATCAAATTACCAATATTTTCTTTAAGATCTTCAAAGAAATCAGATACATCATAATGAGTGGTAGAATTTTCAACATCATGTGTAACAAAATTCGTCTCCTTTCCTTTGTTGTTCTTTTTCAAAGATGCTTGATAAAAATTGACTAAGTGCCTTGGGATACGACAGGCGCACGACCAATGGCCCTTTCCACCACAATGGAAATATGTATCCTCTGTTGATTTATTTTGCGTAGTGTTTTTTTATTTATCCCACTTTTGATGAGATCCTTTCTTGTGAACATAACTCTTCTTCCTTCCATAATTTTTCTTGTTACTAAAATCTTGCCATTTACCTCTTCTGGAGTAATGATTTGCCGCATTTGCTTCAGAAAATGGGGCGGCGCCAGCTGTACGTGCTTCATAATTTTTTAAAAGCAACTCATTGTTGTGTTTAGCAACAAGAAGGAAAGAAATTAACTCAGACTATTTTTTAAATCCTTTTTCTCGATACTGCTGCTGCAAGAGCACATTCGAGGCATGGAAGGTTGAGAAAGTTTTCTCTAACATATCATTATCAGTTATCTTTTTCCCACATAATTTCATTCGTGAGGTGATCGAAACATTGTTAAATTATATTCATTTATGATTTAAAATTCTGTAGACGCAAGTACGTATATTCATATCGGGCTTGAGGAAGTATCACTATTTTTTTATGATTATACCTTTTTTAAGGTCTTTCCACAGATCTGTAGAATCTTTTAGTGCGAGATATTCATTTTTCAATCTTTCGTCAAGATGACGACGAAGGAAGATCATGGCTTTGGCTTTATCCTTCCGGGATGCATTATGTTCAGCCTTAATGGTATCTCCAAGATCCATTAAATCAAGATGAATTTTAGCATCTAGTATCCATGATAAATAGTTGTTTCCAGATATATCAAGAGCATTAAGAGCCCGTTTGGGAAGTAGCTTTTTTTACTTTTGAATTATGAAAAGTCACAATACGCTGTTTGACACCATTTTAAAAAAAAGCTTTTAACTTTCTGAAAAGTTAATTCACAGCTTTTTGAAGAAGTAGAAATATATGACTTCTCCTTCTAGATAAGTCATTCTATCACTTCCGTAAAAAAAATTGACTTCAAAACAAAAAAGATCTACTTTTATTCTTGGCTCTGTAAAAAATATTTTCTGCTTCTATTGAAAATACTGGCCCTCTACCACCATTTTTACGCAAGGTTCCATCTGCTAGAAGTACTGGCCTTCCACTATCATGTTCACGTAATGTAGCATCTCCTAGAAGTATTGGCCCTCCACCATCATTTTCACGTAATGATTCATCTTCAAAGTATTGACCCTCCATGTAAGACTCAGAACTTTTGAAAAGGATTATTATAAACTAATTTCAAATTCAATTATTTTTGTAGCTTTAATTTTAGAAATTTCTTTATTAAAGATAATTAAAGCAAGTTTTAATTAATTGAATTTGAAATAAATTAAGATTCTTATCCAATTTTATAATTATTGAATTATTTTCTATATTGAAATTTTAAAATTGGTAGTTATGAAATAATAAGAATTTTATATGATTTAATTTAAATAATTGATATTTTTATAATTCAATACTTTAAGTTTTAGAAATAAAGGAAATTAATCTTATTATCTTATAATTTCAATTAAAGTATTCGATTTTAAATTAATTAGTATTTTGATCTTTCCTGGTGATACAAATCTTTATAAAATTCTCTTTTAACCTTACGCTACCTTCCTACTCACGTATCTTCTTCGTCCGAGCTCCGATCGCCGCACCGTTTGCGGCCACGCGACCACCGCATCGAGCTTTACGTTTCTACTAAAAAAATTCAATAGGTAAGTCATTAATCACTCTCAGCCACTCCTTTCCTCCAATTTTTGAAATATTGTAGGGGTGTTGAATTTCTTTACCTTTTGATATTTTATGATCCAATTAGCTTGAGAAAAATGTTTACTCTTGCTTATGTGAAGCTTGGGTAAGGTGAAGATACCATAATTCTATTTTAATTTTACTGAATTTGAGTTTTGGGTATTAAATTGGGTATATATGTGTTATGAATGTGTATTAGGTCGTGAATAAATAATTGAAGCTTGAAATTGTGGATATTGGAACTTGGAGGAAGCTAAACACTAGAGTTTTGTTGAGGTTTTGGGGCTGTGTTGATTTTAATAAATTGCCTTGATAATTATGAGAAAAACCGGCCAAGGTATGGTTTAGGTTTCGTGCATTTAATATGTAATGTTCTGTGAAAACTTAGGTTAGATGACCATAGGATAAACTGGAATGCAGGTGTATATTTAATGTTTAGTAACTTGATGATGAACATGTTTGGTTTGGTTTGGTGATTTGATTATGTGGTGGAGATTGTTACTATATTGTTGTTAGAAGTAAACATGGTTGAATTATTGATTATGTGATTACAAGTATGTTGAAGGAAAGCATGATGGAGTTGTTAAAATATGAAATTGTGTAATATTATTGAATGGTGGTTGATAAAATGATGTAGAGTTTTATTGAGTTCTTTTGTTGGCATGTTGTGTTGGTGTTGATAGGTTTGGTAATGAATGGATTGGAGATTTTGAATGAAAATAAGGTTTGAAGAGTTTGCAAAAGTTGGTTTTTGACCGAACTTCGGAAAGGCATAACCTGGATTTCGGACCCTCAATTTACTTCCAACTTGTTTTAAAGTGAAAATTAGATTCACGAAGTTTATGCCATTCGAAGAACGGGTGAAAAATATTTTAAATCGAAGAAGTTATGGGTGTTGGAAGATTATAACCAAAAACTGCTTTCTTTTAATTTTGCAGCTTTGCTACTGAATCTGATTTTTTTTTAAGAAACGTATGTCCACGCGTACGCATGGCCTATGCGTACGCGTGGCATGGAATTTTGGCGATGCCTACGCAACTGGTCCTATGCGTACGCGTGACGTGAAATTTTCACCTACGCGTACGCATGACAAAGGGACGCGTGCGCGAGCTACATTTTTACACTCCTACGCGTACGCGTGAGCCACGCGTACGCGTGGCCCCTGTTCCAGCAAACATAATTTTTGAGTTTTAAACCCTATTTTAAATTTCTAAACCTCTATTTTCATTCATTTAGTTACAAATAATAGTGTTAAACCTTATAATCAGATAAAGTTAGGAAAATGGGATAACTTGGAGGTGAAGTAAAGCTAAAAAGTGATGAATTGATTATGAAATTTTACGGATGATCATGTATGATACTTGGCTTGTTAATCAAATGAGTGGTCATGTATAATACTTGGCTTGAATGATTAAATGATCTGAGATACGAGATTCCCTGGATAAAGTACCGTGGCTTGCCACCACGTGTACCAGGTTGAAAACTCGAGACTCTGTTGACCCTACGATATAAGGGTGATCGGGCACTTATAAATTCCCGGGAACGGTACCCCCATTGAGCGATTTGATATATATATATGAGTAAAAGCTATGCATAGAATTATGGGGATGCACGTCGGGGGACAGTCCAATGGTTTAGCAAACTGGACTTGTCGGGTTGGCTTGATAACCGACAGATGAGACTCTCAGCCATAGAACAGGCATGCATCATGTGCATACTACTTGGATTACTTGTTTGTGCATTAACTAGGTGTGCCTAAGTGTACTTGCCATGTTAAATGTATATTTGTTACCTACAGTACTTGCAACCTTCTTGTGCTTGGCTTTATCTATTTATTTGTTTATGAAAGGCTGACGGAGATGGAGGTATGGAGGAATAGCAGTGTGGGACTTAGATTTAATGTTAAGTTAAGTTAGGCCCAGATACTCTTAGAACACCACCTATTATAGTTTCTGTCTAATACTCTAAGCTTTATAATCTGAGTGTCGGCGTTCTAGGATTGTCTCTGGCATTCCCAGGACCTTATATATTATATGCGTGGCACCTTTACCATGCTGAGAACCTATGGTTCTCACCCCATACTTTGTTGTTGTTTTCAGATGCAGGTCGAGAGGCACCTCGCTAGGCGTTTGGATTTCCGAAGCGGAGTAGTCCCTGGGTTATTTTGACTATCAGTTTGTATATATATACTTAGCTTTCTCTCCAAGAAACTTGATTATTTTGTTCCTCATAGAAGTTAAAGGAGAGTTAGGATCTTATTTCTGTATTTTAGATATTTTGGAATACTTGTATATGTATGTAAATATTCTCCAGCCAGCCTTGGTTTCGCAGGCTGAGTCAGGAGTTAGATATGCTGTATTCTTGGCTCTCTACTCACTCTTTCGCTTATTCATATCCATGATCTATAGGTTTCTTCACACACAAGTTATTCCGTTTCTGGAGCGTTGTGCTTTTTATTTCGCGATTTTGTTTTACCCATTTTTCAAAACTCCTAGTTTATTATATTCTTTCTGCTATTATATAAATGTATTTTAATTTTAGAAGTCGTAGCGCCTCACCACCTCTGTTTTACATCCTAGGTGTAAAACTCTATGTGGTAGGGTGTTACAGCTTTGCCAACCTCCTCTTTTGAGCTAGCGCTTTATTCTGTTCTTATAAAATCACCATTATATCGTCGTCTTCGTTGTACTGCACTGCTCCATATTCAACTGCTAGTTTCCATGCCCTTTTATTTTTGAGCATCTGCTCTTCTCTTTCCTAGCCGACCCCACTTAGTGGGACAAGACTTTGTTGTTGTTGTTGTTGTATCTGCTCTTCTCTTTCCAGGGCCTTTCCACCACTGATGATCCCCTGTTGTCCAGTGCCAATATCCACGCTAGCCCTAGTCTTGCCACTGCCCTCATCACCCTGTTGTCCAGTGCGAATATCCACGGCCGCCCTATTCTCACCACTGCTCTCATCAAGCCTTGCAACAACCAAAGTCATACCGTCCTCTAGTGCATCTTCATCGTTTTCAAGGATCCCATCCCAGAAGCCTACGACATCCTTACCCGGCATTGAACCAGTCTCTTTGGTATCTTCTTCAAATCCATCTTCCCTGGAGGGACCAAGTCCTGTCATCGCCGGCGATGAGTTCTCTGAAGACATAGGAAGGCGGCCTGTTGGCTCCATTTCGGCCGCGTGGTTCCTCACCACAAAACCTGCGGTGCCGCGATCAACCCAGGTTCTCCTCTTCGATATGGTCATTAGCAACTGTACACAACCCAGCAGCATTTGGAGTGCACCCAGCCGGATGGAACCCAACCCGACCCAGACGCATGAGCACGCCTTTATTTTTTTTTTGGTCGATGGATTAGACAACCCCCAATCCTAGGTTACACAACACACACCCACTCACACACCCATTAAAGGTTCTATCACTACCCAGCTATAGCTAGGATTCGAACCTGCGATGTGGCTTCTGTGAGGGCAACATATTGGCCATTGGTGCAATGCCTCGGCCACCATGAGCACGCCTTCTGTTTCCTCATCAGCGTGATATGGGCCTGAGTTTGATGAGAAGCAGCCCATTCTCCCTCCTTTAGCACATGTGCCAAACGCTTTCTTTTTGGGCCAACAATTAAGCCTGTTTTGGTTAGGTTTTTTCCTCCAAAAACACCATTTATTCAGTCCATCAGTAACATAATCCCAATTAACCGTTTTCTCTGATTTAACATCATTAACCAAATTATAATATCCCTTAAAATTAGCAATTCCCTCAACAACAGCATCCGTTGCCTTTGGAGTTTGATTGTTTAAATGTGAATTAATTTGCAATAACTCCATTTATTCAAAATGTTTTAAGGAATTACCAATCTATCTCTATCAATTTCTTCCTCCCTTGGTATTGCCATCACCATCTCAACCACCGAATCTCTGCTTATCACTGGCACTATCGAGCTAAACTGCTTGCACCCAAAGTCTCGCATACTTTTGGGGGACAAGGTTTACCTACATTCTCAAGTTTACACTGCGATCCATAACTCTTTAACTAGGACGTCGAATTCACTAGTACCAATTGTGATGTGAATCCACTCATTGATTATGTATTAAATGTCACATTTTTAAAAGTCTGAATGATTTTTCTTATATTGAAAATTTTTTTTCGAAATTCTTATCTTAATATGAAATATAATAGGTAAAGACCATATATATTTGATATATATCAATGATCTTAGCAACACCAAGTGTTTACATAGAAAATTTATTATTCTTACATTTATTATGGTAGTAAACTAGTAATACATAAAACACTAATTTATTATTAGTCAACTAATAAATTTTGAACCAATAATTAGATATGGCCGTAATTATCTGAAGAACTTTGAATATATCATCAGTGAATTGCGGAAGCGGTGATGGATCCTTGAAATCAGTAGTGAAATGGTGAGAAGATGTTGATGATTGATCTTGTCCATAAGACATACATTCATCATTGTCCGCTACAAGATCATTTAAATGAAAACTCACATCATTATAATCTTTTGCCTTCAAACTTTTTTGCATGGGGTCAATTTCAGCAAGTGCACCATCCTGACCAGTGAATTCTTTTAAGCAAAAATTGTAGAGTTCTTTTGCCTTAGGATCAGTGGCTTTTGCAATCAAAGAGTTGAGAAGGTTTACTGTGTTTTTAAGCTTTGAACGAAGCACTTCAATTGTGTAGTGTGCTAAGGAATCAACGTCTGCTCTTGCTGCACCACCGGGTATTGAGTTTAGAAGATTTGAACAATATGCAACAATTTTAGTTTGGTTGCAAATTTCTTCTACTTTCACAATTTTTTGTGCATTGGAAGTTGCATCAAATAAAAGGAAGGCAAAAACTAAGGTTAAAATCAAAGAATATGGTCTGACATTGTTACCATTGAAATGACGAGCCATGGTGTATATATTAATTTCAACGTTTGAGTTTTGTTGCAATTGTTGGGTTTGGTATGAGTTCTTATATAGAGTTGTATATGGATATTCCATATTTAGATCCTTTAACAAAAAGTTATTTTTTTATCGAAAGAGTAATGTTAGATAGACAAAAAAATTAGCTAAAACTTGCCTTATTTAGCATTAATTAATTGTCGCAACAATTAATGAATGCTAAATAAGGCAAGTTACGACTGTTTTTGGTTGATTTTCTTTGGTTATCAAACATTTCCGTTATCGAAAATGTTTAAATGTTTAATAACAAATAAAATTAATAAAAAAATAATTAAAACTTATCTTATTTAGTATTCATTAATTATGGTTAGAATGAATAAATATGAAATAAAATAAATTGAGGCTATTTTTTATTTTTTTTGCATTACTTTTTTTTTTACAATGTTTTTGACCTTTATTAATTGATAGTTTGACGAAATTAATAGATTGCATTTTTTTATATATATTCATGTAGAAAGTAGAAACATATATATGACTGAATTAATGCATGAAAAATTAAGTATTTTATTAAAATTAAATTATATATTTAATGTATTTTTATCAATGACTTTGGTTTATTTAATACTAGTTTAGATTCTCGTACAATACCATAAAATTTCTATTTAACTTATACATTTTTAGAATTTTTTAAATTTATTCTCCATTAATATATTTAACCTGTATATATTTATTTGTCTCCATAGTATTATCGTAATAATATATTTAGATTTTGAAAAGAGTTTGGTAACAAAAAATTTTTGGTTATATCGTAGAACGTGGAATAAATTTTTTTCATTAAATTCTCATTTGTGACATTTTGACCACACAATTTTGAATTTGGATTTTCTAAATTTTGAATTTTCATTTTAGAGAATAAAGTATGATCTCTCACCCTTGAATAGTTTCTCACTCATGTTTTCTCTTGATCCCACCTATAAAATAAATGGTGAGAGATCACACTTTACCCTCTAAAGTGAAATTCAACATTTAGAGGATCCAAATCCCACAATTTAACTTATTTTAAAAAGTGTAGAATTGTATTCACAGACTGTTTTAAAATCTTGCAGTCTTAAGGCTTAGTTTAGTAAAGCTTTTTGAAGAGGTGCTTGTGCTTTTTAAAAGCTCAAACTCCTCATTTTGTGTTTGGTAAATAAAAAGATCATGTGCTTGTACTTGCAGCTTTTAAAAGATCGGGATACTTTTGAAAGCACCTAAGATAGAACTTTTCAAAGTTGGCTTGTGCTTTTCAAAAATTTAAAAGTCTAATATAACCTCATATGTTAACTAATTTTCAAATTTAATGCTTGCATTTATGTCTATTATAGTATTTTTAAATTTTAAAAACTATTTTACCAAATGCAATTGTTGTTGCTTGTATTTATTAAAAATAATTTTTAATTTGATTTACCAAACATAAATACTACAACTTTTAAAAAGCCATCTTTTAAAAGTTAGCTTTTATAAACTACTTTTAAAAAGTAAAAGCTTTACTAAACTAAGCCTAAGTGTATCCATTCATAGCAAGCTTTAGGTAACAGTACAATCTTTTGGAGTTCATATCTCTCTTTTAAATTTGTTCATAATTCTTGTGGCTCTTTAACAGTCAAGTATTCTACTTTCAATTCCTCATGGAGATGATGACGCAGAAAAAAAATTAGTGCCTTAGTTTTATCTTTACTTGACGATTATTGTACCTCTTTCTTTATGGTATTTCCAAACTTTTTGGATATCAAATGAGTTTCAGCATCAAGCGTCCATTTTAAATAATTTTTGTCGATAAAATCAAGAGCAACAAATTTAAATTTTTACAAATTTGACATGATAGCTCTATAAATAAAAGCAAGTAAATAATTAAGAATAATAATGTTAATAATACATATAAAAAGAAAAGAAGATAAGTAAAATAATAAATAAAAAAATTAAATAAATCAATTTGCTTCAAAT
>NC_029790.2:130292043-130294284 GCF_000816755.2 Arachis ipaensis
AAACGTGAATGTATATAAAAAAATTGACAATAATGTTAAAAAAAAGGAGAAAAATAAAGTGAGCAGTTAAAACAATATAATTACTTAGCTGTAGAGGTTAAATATGTGGTGATGAGGTTAAATTAATGTTTAATTAGTGTTTTTTACTTAAAATGTTTATTTTAGAGCTATGATAATGAGACAATAGCGCACATATATACATAATTATATATACATATTATGGTAATTATCCAATTTTCTTATTATTTGAAAACACTGTTTACTTTTATTTTTAAATTAACATTTTTTAAGTAATAATAAAAAAATATAATCTTAATTTTATTGTCAAAATGACTTAATCTTAATTTGAAGCAAGCACTAGCTATTATTAGTCAACTAATAATTTTTGAACCAGACCAGTAAGTAGATATGACCGAAATTATCTGAAGAACATTGGATATTTCATTAATGATGAATTGCGGAAAAGTGGTGATGAATCTTTGAAATCAGTAGTAAAATGGTGAGAAGATGTTGATGATTCTTTGGATATTCTACTTTCACATTTTTTTTTTGTACATAGGATGCATCAAATAAAAGGAAGGCTAGCACTAGGGTTAAAATCAAGGAATATGGCCTAACATTATTACATTATCAATATTGAAATGATGAGCCATGGGAAATTATACACATGCTTTTAGATAAAAATTTCTCTGAGAGTTTTTATCTAAAGGTACGATTAATAATTTTTTGACTTTGGAATTTTTATTTAAAAACATACATATAATCTTTTATATTATCATTTCAATATAAGATAATTATTATTTTCAATTTTAAATTTAAAAAAAAATAAGAATTTGATTATAGAAAAGTTACATATTCTTTCATTTTAGCAGAATTCGTCGGTTTAATGTAATCCACACCCCGTTGCTTGTCCTTATCTGACACCCTACCCCTATTCCTAATAAGCGCCATTTCTGAGTAGTGTGTATTTAGTGACAAACTTACGGACATGCAAACATATATCGACAATAAATAAATAAATATATTAAAAAGGACAAACTCTCAAAATAGGAGGAATCAACAATTAAAACAAAATATTATTGTAGATAAATTCAACATCGATATTCCTATCAAAACTTCAAAACTAAAGTAATAGAATAACCAAATGAATTATACTACCATATATTAGAGGTTTGTTCTGGCTTTATTCATAGAATAACTAACTTAATTATTAGAATAACAAAAAAAACTATATATTAATTAGAGAACCAAAATGTAGATATGGCCTTGATTATAGTAGTAGCTTGAGATATTTGACGAGTATACTGTGGAAGCCCCGATTTATCACGTAAAACTGCATCCTTAAAGTCATTAAAACAATCAGCATTGTCCTGATCAACCTTATTAAGATCGGTTGTGACAGCTTTGTAACTACGTGCCTTCAAACTTTGTTGCATGGGATCAATTTCATTTAGTGCACCTCTATCACCACTAAGGTTGTCTAAACAACCATCATAGACATCTAATAAGTCAGGGTCACCACCACGTGCAATCAAAGATTTGAGAAAAGTTGTTGTGTTTGTAATATTGGAACGAAGAACTTCAATTGTGAATTGTGCCAAAGAATCAATGTCTGATCCTTTTGCTCCACCGGGCTTTGAGTTTAGAATATCTTCGCAATAGGAAGAGATATCACCTGTTTTGCTGCAAATTTCTTCAACTTCCACAACTTTTGCTGCACAAGATGATGCATGGAAGAAAAGAAAGACTAGTGCTAGAGACAAGATTAAGGGAAATGGTTTAATATTATTATTGCCAATGAAATGAGCCATGGTTTTTGACGTATTATTTGTGTTTTGATTTTTGGTTTGATGTGATGATTTGTGGTGTTATATATACTAATAATAATCCTTACATAAAAGATATCCGTATTAATATATAATTAATTAGGATTATGCATGATCATTCTATAAGAGGAATTTTTTTTTCACTAATATTTGATTCGTTTTTATAACAATTTTTGAAAAACAGGTAGAGATCTATTTGCGCCAAAATTATAGGTAATCATAAATGTGATACATAGCAAATAGAGCACAATTTTGGATATAGCAATTCTAAACAGGAATGGAATATTCCTATACTGAATATTTACCTCCCTAAAAATAATGTAAATTCTTTACAATATACCTCTTAGCATGCGTATCTTTTTTTTTTCCTCAAAATATTTTTAAAAATATCTTTTTTAATTATAAAAAAATTAAT
>NC_029790.2:130294740-130300382 GCF_000816755.2 Arachis ipaensis
TGAGCGGTCAAGATCTCCACTGTTCTCTTATACATCCGTCCGTTCCTGTATACCAAGTTTTATGTTTTAGAAGTTTTAACTGAGATCTCATAGTACATTGATAATTTCTAACAAAAATTAATAATGATATTTTAAATTATTGTTGGCGCACTATCTTTGTATAATAAGTTTTGTCACAAGATTTCTTTACTATGCCATACCATACAAAGTTTTTAGCTCCTTGGTAAGGGAATTATTTCATGTTAGGTATAGAAGGATTATAGATAAAGCCAAAGCTTACATTATGCTGATGCACAATAATTTTAATTTAAATGTATTTTGAATTTTTGATGCCATATGAATATGTTATAGATTATATATGAGAAGATAAATATGATAGATATGCTTTCATGGATAGAAGAGTGTGGGAGGAAGGAGAATTGAAGGGGTGTGATTCTTGGGTTGTCTCAACTTAAAAGATTTCTTCATAAGTTTTGTTCTGATTAGTATTTTAGGTGGGTTGTGAATGTTTTCTGCATGTGAGAATATATAATATAACAAAAAATATTAGAAAAGATGAGATATCATGTATATGTTGTGCAAGCTATGAAACATAAAATTAAAGTTGTCTTACTATATTGCGTTAATTTTTTTGGTTAAATTACTCTCCCAATTCTATAATTTTATAAACGTTATAATTAAATTCTTATAGTTTAACATTTTATAATTTAGTTTCTATTCAATTTTAAATTTTGTAATTAAATTTTTTTTGTGCCAAAAAAAAAAACAAAAAAAGGTAAAGTGCTAAAATATAAAAAAGCAGAATAGCGATTACTTTTTTTTTTTTGAAAAAATATACAAAACACCTCCGGCAATTGTACTGTTTTTATTTTTTATAATTACACCTTCGACAATTACACTTTTATAATTTTTTATTTTAAAGAACACAAAAATAGCTCCCAACAATTACCCTTTTTATTTTTGTAAAAACACAAATCACCCCTGCCATTTTGACTTTCCAAAAATTACTCTCCTATATTTTAGAAAAAAACCGAAAAACTACCATTTTTTTAGAATTCTCACACACTCTCTCCCAATATCAAATTTTTTTTCATTAAGTTACATAGAGCTAAGTTATTACTGCTATAGCATATAATTAGATATCAGAAACTATTCTAAAACGGATAAAATAGAGACCACGTAAGAAAAAAAAAAAACTAAAACTAAAATTAAAACTTACTACAAACATTAAAAATACAATCCCACTATACTTATCTATCTATCTATTCTATCTATCTATTCTATCTATTCTATTATATAAAAATCGGATTTTTACATTTAATGATAGAACTGACGTGACATGCTTCTGAGAGTATTTCGTGATTTATTTCTTTTAACTCATTAAATATAAGTTATTACGATAAACTAACTATATCAACTAATTAATTTGATTAGATATTTAAATATCATATAATTTATATCAATTTGATTTAGTAATATTTTTTAATTTATTTATTTAATTTATTAAACTAAATTTATTGTGTGTACTAATTAATTAATTTGATTAATTTATTAGTCATTAAAATAATAAATCTATGAATAAAATAGGCAACTGAGATATTTTTAACTAATAATTAAATCAAATCAAATAAAATCATATATATTGAACTAAATTCAAATAATGTGAATTAAAAACTAAATTAAAATAAGATAATTTTTTACTTATTCAAGTTGAGTGCAGTAAATACAAATTAATTTTGTTAGATAATCATAATTGTGTCTACTATATATAGATGGCCACACAAAATAATAAGATTCGTGATTTTTATCGCTTTTGATATTTCAACTCTTCTTTTCTTCTTTTTTTTTTCTTTATGTATAAATGTACCCAAAATGAGAAAGTATGGATGAGTGTTTTATTGATTGTTTGTTTGGTGAATATATCTCAATTTTTCAAAGTGGTCAATGTATTTTTTTTATAGTATTAGATAGAAGAATATTTGTTAAAATGAATATACCCATTGTAATGAATTTTTTTTCAATTTTTATATTTTTATGTCAGTCATGTAAATTCTTTGAAGGCACAAGATAATAAAATAGGTTGATTTTAATATCATTAGAAGCTAAATTTAATGGTTCAAATAAGCACTACTAATTATGTTAAAAAAATAATTTTGTAATAATAATGTGATTTACATATTAATTTTAATTAATGGTTCAAATAATACTCATTACCATATCTAACTAGCAACGGAGATTCAATTTGAGTCGATTTAAGAAGGGACACGTGGACTTAATCTGCATTAGGTCTTTAAGGTAATGAACTTAAGTCAAATTTGGGACCCTAACAATGAATTTTAGTTAATCTTGCTTGTATTGAGGTCTTACTAGGTCCAAATATATCTTGGATTGATATTTCGAATTTGGGACTCTAACAATGAATTTTAGTTAATCTTATTTGTATTGAGGTCTTACTAGGTCCAAATATATCTTGGATTGATATTTTGAGTCATTGTTATAGCAAATACTATACTATTTAATATTATAACACTTAGCATATATAAAAGTTGGATATATTTACAAGACATTTTTAATTCAAATTAAAAAAATTAATTATCTCTTTTTTTTTAGTCTTAAATATTATTTTTTAATGTAACGAAAAAAGTGAAAATAACAATAATCATTCACATAATTAAAATAGATAATCTTAATATATATGTAACACCCTAACTTTTAGCACCTCATGATCGTACTAAAAGTCCGAGTGCTACTTACCTCTAAACCTTTTTATTATATACTATCTTTATTTAATATTGAGCCTTCGCGAATACGAACCGAAACTTTAATTAAGAAAACGAAAAGAGACTTTATTTTACGCCACTAAATCACAAAAGTATATATATTCACATAGTATTAAATACATAAACTTATTTCAAGATTCTCAAAAACAAATTCTACCCCTCTAAAAACTCTAACTAACAAGGCGAGGGGAAAACAAATCCTATCAACTCAACTTATAAACATATTCCTCTGTGCTCCCGTAACTTGACAATGAGCCTTTGCACCTGTAGCTGAAAGGGGTGGAGATAGGGGGTAAGAACTGGGAAGTTCTTAGTAGGGTCGGGGTTAGAAGTTAAGTTCATTTTGCCATTATTAACCGATCACAACTAACAACAAAACACTTATAAGCATGAATAATAAAATAACTCAGAAGTCAATCAGTCATGCAGCACACACTCACAATCACAGAGTTACATAGCACAGAGATATGCGCAAACAAGCATGATGCATGTCTATTCCTATCGCAGGTAATGAGCTCATTTGTCGGTTTCGACCCGCACCCGACGCAATCCGACTCGCAAGTCAGATAAGGCATTCCAGCGGCATAACCTCTGCAAGTTTCCACTTCTTGCAGGCGCTGATTCTCCAGCTGAAGTATGCCGAACATGACCTCTGCAAGTACTTGCAGGCGCTGATTCTCCAGCTGAAGCATGTGCCACTTTCTCCTGGAAGCCGTTCCATACACACGGGCGTCCCCGCACAATCATTCAAAAACAAAGCCCACAGCTTAACACTTTCACATCGGCACCATAACTGTTTACTTTCCGTCACCCTCTCGTGACCTTTCAATCATTCTCATAAGTACACGTGCCGATTTATCTTCTCTTTTTCTTTTAAAACTAAAACCACATCTTTATGCCATTCTCCAAAATCTTTAAAACAATTAATAATCCAACCGACTCCAACAGCAAAAATATTTCTTTAATAATTTAAAATCAGTTAATATATTTCTTAAAGCTTTTGAAAATTCTATTTCTTACTCCCAAAATAATCAAAGCATCCCAGCTAGTTGTTCATACATAACTGAATCAAAATCTCAAGCAAACAACAATAATTCAACAATAATTTAACATAAACTCATTCAAATTCAAGCAATAATCAACTAAATCAACATTCACTTATCAAACTCACATTTAATTATTATAAAGTTACCAAACCCTATCTCCATACGAAATCAAACTAACGGGACCTTCGGAGAAGTTTTCTGATCGAACTACTGAAGAAGAAAACGTTAAGAATCGTCTGTGCCTCCTAAAACTCCAATTGACCAAACTCAAGGGGTAGGAGAGCTACGTCACCGTCGACTTCCACCAGACAAAAGTAACGCCATCATGTAAAAGAAGATGATACAAACACTTTTATCAGATTAGATTTTTTATTAGAGTTACGAATCACTCTTTCTTTCTCTCTGGGTCAGTTTTCTTTCTCTTCTTTCCCGTAACAAGTATGAATGAATGAAAAAGATGAGTGTTATGATTAATGGGAGTTTGTGGTATAAATTTTATTAGGTGGCATGCTCAATTAATAAAAGCAAGTATGTGTCATGTTTATACACATACATATATATGCACTAAGCCACGTTTCCTAATCTTCTTTTCCTTTGGTTATATATATATATACACATGCATAGTAAACAATATACACACACATGCATAGTAAGCCACGTTCTATCTCTTTCTTCGTTCTCTCAATGGCTTCGGCCAATCTTTTCTTCTTTTTTTTTTTAAACTTTAATAATAATAATAATAATAATAATAATAATAACTAAATTAAATTTTATTTTATTAAATTAATTTTCGAAAATTTGGAGTCTTACAATTTTATCTCACTAACTATAATTCATTTCAAGATAAGAAATTACTTTGTACATCATATATATTGTAGGATAGTATGGTCATTTGCTATTTTTTAATGGTAAATATTATCAAATAAAATAGTGTAAGAAATTAGAAGAAAATGTATTTACAAGTTTAGGAAATATTTATTTTTCAATAGAATAAATTATATATTGAATAACAAAAGTTGTTATTGGTTTCTTTTTACACTAACTAATACTCAACGATGGTGTTTCGGTACACCATGTTATCAAGAAATATTAATCAATCTAATAACTTTTGTAATGACATAAGTTTATGAATTTAAAAATTTAAAAATTATTTCATAAAATGTGAAGTTTTAACAAGTCACAATGTTGATCATATTGTTTTGACTTTAAGAATGAATATGATACCAACAAATAAAATTGTCCCAAATAAATTTTAACAAAGACAAAAGTCCATAAGTATTGCTATTAATGAAAAATTATTTTATTTTAAAGACAAATACATTTTTTTTCCAAAGATTTTCTACCTCGGCAAGTCGATGACTAATCTACCACATATTGATGCTCTATTTATTAAGGGTCTATCGCTAACTAAACGTAATTCGAATTCCAAATACTTGCTTAAGCGGACAAATGAGATAGCCATTCAACCAATCTAAATTAATTAAAACAAATATTAATTATTTTTAATATTTTTAAATTATAAAATATTTATAATAATAATTATAATAGATATTTTTTATTTAAATTTTAATAAATTTTTTATATAATTTTATGTATTATCCCATATAGAGTACGGGAACATACACTAATTATCATGAAAAAAAAAATCCAAAATCAAATAAAATGAAACATCTAAAATTAAAAAAAAAAGAAAACATCTAAAAACCAAATAAAATAAACATCTAAAATCATTGTAAAAAAATATTCAAAACTTAATAAAAAATATTTAAAATATAACAAAAATAAAATCCAAAACCTAAAAAAAAGAGATATCCAA
>NC_029790.2:130301451-130324555 GCF_000816755.2 Arachis ipaensis
TATATATATAATTGAATAAAGATTAATAGATTTTATTTATTAAATTATATATAAATAATGAATTAAATTAAATTAATTAATTAAAAAATTAAAAAATTAATTTATATTTTAATATTAATAAAATATTAAAATATTATTATAATTTATTTCAAAAAACTTTATATTGTGGGCCAAAAGTTTGAGTTTGACCAACACCAACCTCTATTTCACTGGGCAAAGCTCACTTCTACCACGATGCTTGGCCTCCACATTGCGATCCGAATATCAATAAGCAAGAAAGTAAATTACATAACACTTCGCATTACTATTTAGTATTTAGTATTTACTATTTACTAACCTTCTAACTTGACTTATCTTATCTCTTTTAGCATGCATATTGTTATAATCGTTTTTCACCCTCTTAAACAAGAATCTGTTTTATAGTTACGAAATTTTTGTATCAAAATTAAAAAAAAAAATTATGACACAGTTAAAAAATTTTTATGTTAATTTTTTATTCTTAACAAAAAAAAAAACAAAAAACAAGAATGAAAAACTCAAACAACTAAAAAGAAGAAATACATATACAGTAAAATCACTAAAGAAGAAGAGGAAAAGAAAAAAAAAACACAGACAATAACAGGCTAACAGCAATAAAAGAACGAGAAAGAACGCAAAATACAAACGTTTACGTTAGTGGAGAATTAGACTCACTAATGAAACTAGTTCTAGTTGAATTTGGACCAACTAAAGCTGCTAAAAAGTCTTAGATGTATCGTGGGACGATTCACAAATATCCACACACAGCATTTTGCATTTATTAGTGCATAATTTTATCTTATTTGCTCCATCTTTCCCATAAATTGGGGTTAATTTGTTCAAGAAAAACATAATCTTTTCTATTGCTCTTGCAAAACAACCTTAAACTTTTCAGCAATCCCATTAAACGTGTAGTTAAAATGCAGTGATAGCATACAAAGTGAAATTACTTCAACTTGCTTTAGAAGCAAAAGTTATTAAGAATAACTCTTTCAAATGATGAGACCCTTAAGTGTCAAAGAACTCTTCAGGGACATAAAACTTCAAACCATTCGCCTGCATCATCCATTAAAACAGAATAATCAGAAATATATTACACAACATAATGTAAATGATCTCTTATTATGTATTATCGTATGATAAATTTATTCTAATATTTTTAATATATGAAATAAGGACATTTTTATCCACTCCAACCTATAGTTAAAATGTGTACAAAAACAAGTTTTTTAGAATGCGCATTAAATACGACTAAATATCTATTTTGGTCATTGAGATTCACGCAATTATTCAATTTGGTTCCCAAAATTCAAAATTACCTATATTAGTCCTCCATATTCAAGTCCGGGTACTAATATAGTCACTCGACTCTTTCCAGCGATGACTAGGCAAACAGAATGCTGAGATGGCACCCTCTCTGCCACGCTTGATGATGAGTAAACGACGTCGTTTATCCTTGGTGCCCAAACAAGTCAGAAATGAAGAATAGTGGAGGTAGAGAAGAAAAATACTTTGTTTTGGGTCTCTATCGTTGCTTCTCCCTTCATATAAAAAGCGACGACATTTGTAACTTGTTTGGATGCCAAGGATAAACGACGTCGTTTACTCATCATCCAGCATGGCAGGAAGGGTGCCATCTCAGCATTCCGTTTGTCTAGTCATCGCCGGAAAGAGTTAAGGGACCACATTGGTGCCCGGACTTGAATCTGGAGGACCAGTATAGATAATTTTGAATTTCGAAAACCAAAATGGGTGATCACGTGAATTTCAAAGAACAAAATGGGGATTTAGTCCATTAAATACACTTTTAGATTATGCAAATGTTTTTTAAGATTCATATTGCTATAATAATAGAAATGATACAATAAGTTAACTATTTGGAGTTTAACTCAGACATAATACTATATATTCAAATAAAATACATAAAAAAAAAATATTTTACGTGTTGAATATATGCATAACTAGGCCTATCATGCAATAATACATCACATGATCCAATCACGCAGTGCTTTATTTTAATATGCATACAAAACATTGGCGAAGTTGTTTTAACTACCTCTGCAAATTTAATATCAGCATCACTGTGATCTGATTCTCTCCCAGCTGCATCACCAACATAAAAAGATCTACAACACAGAAATGATTATGTTTAAATTTTGCATTCCTTCATAGGTAAGTGCCAAGAGCAACTAAACACAGCTATTATAAACTAGTGGAAAAAATAAGCATCGATTGAAGAACTGAATGGTATGAAAAGTAACCCATCCACGTCAATGGCAATGCCAGAGTTGAAGTGCTTCTCCATAAGTCGCCACATCCCTGGGTTAGGCTTGCGAAAAGGATCAGCATTCGTTATATTAGCTTTACTAGGTAAACCACAAGCTATGAAAACCTGCAATATATATAATACTATATTAATTACCTTTCATGATCTTTGTATTTTTTTTCCTTAATAATTTCAAAACAAATAGGCAACCAACGTTATTTTCATTTTTCCTCTTTTAAAATTTTGTTGCATAACGAATACCAATAGCAACTCTCCAAGGATCATTCATCATTGTCCATTGCCCTAAATTTCCATAGCTGGAGAAAACCATTGTGCAGCTTGGTTCCCAACATGTCATTAATAGATAAGAATACTAGATCTGATAAGTGATAACTGTTCAAAATTACAAAGAGATCACTGAAAGAATGAAAAAAGAAACAATATATACAACAATTTTCAAATGACAAAACAGCCCATATTAATTGAATGGTTAGCAAGAAGAGAACATAAACTTTCTACATCTCTTAGCCTCACCTGAATAGGGACCTTCACCGACTCAATAAAACTATTCAGCCGTCCAATTTTTGAGTCCACAGCTACCTGTCTCTTGTTCTTCCAGCGCTCAATATTGCATTCGTTGGTAAAAATTACCTATATGTAGTAGAAGACAGAAACATTAACCAATGAATTGATTGCATCTGCATAAACTACCATATAAGATTCCTACTAGTATCAATTCTATACAGCAAAGGTTTCTTTTGGCTCTTAGCCACTAATTCCCAGACCCTATTACTAGGAATTAAACTAATTTAGCTTGATAAACTATGAATTCGACTAATGTAACTTGAGAAATGTTGGCTTCATATCGCGAATTTTTTTTGTCCCCAAGACTCGAACTTGGAGTAAACTACCCGAAAGAGTTTAACACAAACAAAAAGATCTAGGAAAAATGACATGATTGAAAAGCTCCCCAAAAATAGTAAACGTTTACTATCTTTGATGGGAGGTTTTCATTTCGGTTTTTTCAGGGTCCCTTTTATTGGGGCCAGAATCTTTCCAATATCATTTTGGTAGTTTATTCGACAAACCTGTCGATTACTTGACCAGCTTGGTCTTGGGACTAAATAAAGATTTGAATGAACAAAATACAGAATAACAGGTAAAAAATTAGAGGCAAATTTCCACAATAGATCTCAGCTATCTTTTATAGGTTAGAAGGACACACCAGCTTGTAGCCATCATGATATAAGCTCTGTAGTTTATCGGGAATTGAAGAATACATGAGTGACCAAGCATTTGGACCCACTCTGGAAGTAAAAGATTAGCACAAAAATCAATAAAAAAATGAAGCTCATGCACATGAAAATGACAATAATAAATTAATAATAATAATAATATTCTTATTTCACTTGTATAAGATTGTTCTAAGAAAAGACATCAAGTCTAATAACTAATATAGCTATGCCAGCAATATATAACCAGAAGCACTAACATTTTGCAATAGCATTTCCCGTTCAAACCAATATTGCCATCAATTTACATCATAATTCGGAAGAAGATTTACATATTCACAGCAGTTTTTGCGAGAGTTCCATCAAAATCAAAGGCAGCAATCTTACTTGAGTCGTGCAAACCATCATCCTGGAAATTATTGAAGCACAGAACAGAACAAAGAGGAAAAAGTAATTAAAATTTACATGAACGTAATTTTAACTGCAGAATTTATACAAAATATACCCCGATTTTAAAATCCAACCAAACTATATTCAGAAATAAGAAAGCTACTGGGGTGCCGGTGAGAGAAAGAAGTCTATGTGTTGTAACAATTTTCACATAGTGATATTCTCTGGTTGTCATTTGACAACGGCCGTGGTTTTTTCTCCGGTAATTGGAGTTTCCACGTTAAATTCTTGTGTTGTGATTGTGTCTATTTTATTTCTCTGTCAAAGGTGTTTTCTCAAGGGGGAATGGTGTATTATTCCCAACAAGTGGTATCAAGAGCTTTGGTTCGGTAGGATTTATTCTTAGTATGCTCTGTGGTTGCAGCCTAGTCTGACCTTCCACATCAGAAAAGAATTTTGTCCTATGGCTTGAGGTTGATCTTTGGTTATTGTTGTTGCTGGAAGGCAGTGTGACACTGTGAGAGTGCTGTTTGGAAAGGTTCTGGCTAAGGAAAGACTTGGTATTTAAGTGTGTCCATTGTGACCCACCTCTCTTTCCTGGGGACCCTTCCTAGTGCACGGTTGAGTTATACTATTCCAGTATACGGTTGCAACAATGTCAGGATATTCAAGTGCTGTGAAGCTTGAAATAGAGAAATTTGATGGAAGAATCAATTTTGGCTTGTGGCAAATACAAGTCAAGGATGTGTTGATACAATCAGGTTTGCACAAGGCGTTGAAGGAGAGGATCTCTGGTATGAAGGATGAAGAATGGGAGGAACTAGATTTGAGAGCTGCAAGTGCTATTCGCCTGTGTTTGGCTAAGAATGTTCTTGCAAATGTGCAAGGAATAAAAACAGCCAAGGAACTTTGGGATAAACTCAAAGGGTTGTATCAGTCAAAGGGCATCTCAAATCGGTTGTTATTGAAGGAGCAGTTCCATAATCTACGCATGGATCACAATGTGAAAATCTCCGACCATCTTAGTGCTATCAATGGTATTGTCTCTGAAAGAGGCAATTGGAGTGAAAATTGATGATGAAGATAAGGCACTAAGGCTCATATTGTCTCTTCCCTCTTCCTATGAGTATATCAAACCTGTTTTAATGTATGGGAAGGAAACTCTGAATTTTGAAGAAGTTGCCAGTAAGCTCATTGCTGAAGAAAGAAGAATGAAAAATGAGGGTAGCACTTCATCAGCGACATTATTAACTTCTTCACCAGTTCATTAAATATGACTGTCTGAAATGCTTTCCACTTCGGTAAAAGGGTAGCATCCTGAAGCAAGCAACAAAGTTTAAAGTTTAAGATTATTTTCGTATTATCAAACACCTTGTGTGCATATGAGGACCACTACATTTTAAACATACTCTGTACTTGCTTTTCACTTCAGAAAGTGAATAGTTGAAGTCATCCATGTCCTCCAAGTTAGAAATACAAAACTGTAAGAGTATATATGCAGAGAGATTAATCATCAGAATTCAGAAATGTGAAGGAGTAAATAAGCTAAACGCAACATTATAATGTTTACTGGTTCAACTACACAACAATTTCATAAATTATGAAGAAAATATAGTCTGCTACACATAATTCTAAATCAAAATCTAACCTCACCAATTCTTGTTATAAGCACAAAGAGAGTGTTAGAAAACGATGGAATGTAAACAAATGCAATGTAAAATATGTAATGAGTTTCTATGCAATCAAGGAGCTGGGTGGTAGATTAATATCTATTTCCTTCAAACACGTTTTCCGAGAGGCAAATTTCTGTGCAGACTCCTTTTCAAAGCAAGCTCATCTCATTCCTATGGGATTACAGTGCTTCCAGACTCCTCCCCTTTTCCTCGACAATTGGAGATTATAAGAGAAGAGTAAATTTGTTACGGTGGCTTTGGTGCAGTGTTTTGTTTTTAGGCGCTCTTGGTAATCAAACAAAAATAATGACAAATTAGGAGTTAGACCTTTGACTAATGGTCTTATATTCCATGAGATAAATATGAGGTACGGGTATTTTTTTGAATCGTGGTGTCTACGTATCGATATATTTTAGATATAATGTTTATTGATATTCGTTTGACATAAGTGTTTTTTTAATAATGTCTTAATAAAAAAATAATTTTTTTAAACACATTTAAACACATCTAAATATCATTATGTGTTAGTGTATTTAACTTTATTTTTAATATATATATATTTTTAAAATAAATTTAAAAATAGTATATATTATTATTTATTAATTTTTTTAAATATTTTATATAATTAAAATAAAATAAATAATCAAATTTATTCCTGAAATATTGCTCGTTTTTTAAATTAATTTTTTATTTTTTTAATTAAATTCATCTTTCAAATATTTTAAATTAATTGCATTAGTCTTTTTATCATTTTTTTTTATTGACGGCATCAAAATTTGTTAATGTTGCACATTAAGTGATACTATAATACACACGAATCTTAATTGACTATTTACATGATAAGTTTATAAAATTAGATCAAATCAAAATCTAATTAAGAAAAGAACTTGAGGCATTGGAATCGTACTATTTAGGATTGATTTGATATAATTTTATAAATTTATCATGTCAGCTGCCAATTAGAACTACTTAACGTGTTACATCAACAAATTTTGATATTGTTAACAACAAAAGGACTAAAATGACTAATTTAAAATCGTTGATAGACGAATTTGATTAAAAAAATTTGTTCAAACACTAATGTAAAGAATGATTAATCTTTTGGAGACTAATTTAATAATTTATTTAATTAAAATAAAATATTAAAAATAATTAAAAAATTAATTTATATTTTAATATCAATAAAATATTAAAATATTATTATGATTTATCTAAAATATATATATATATATATATATATATATATATATTCTCGTATTTTATAAAATTTTAAAATTTGTATATCAACATGTCTTGTATTATATCATATTTTATATTATGTTGTATTTTATATCTGTATCTGTGCCTGTGCATAGTAGGATAAATATAAAAATTCTTTGTTCATAAAAAAAAGATAAATATAAAGAGAAATTGGATAGAATATCTTTCATTTGTATAGTTTAGTATAACATTAAATAAGCATTTTTCTTATTCGTACACTTTGCGGTTTTCATATGATATTTACTTTTAAGAATAACAAATAGACACCGAAAACAAATGCAAGACATAAAAAAAAACAATAATTGTATTTACATTGTAAATAAATGTTATTAATTTTTTTTAAGGAAATAGTGATTCTGATTTTTTTGTCCTTTACTGTAATTAATATACAAATTACTAAAATAATCATAATAAATATATACCAAAAATCAATCATTAAATCGATTGTCCGTATAAAATAATTTTTGAAATATCAAATATACATTAGGTTTATTTGTCGTTTAGTAATATGTCGCGTGATAGATAACATTCGGCTTTTTTATCTAATTAAGTATATGAGAAGCTTTTATTCTCCAAATACGCAGCACTTGAAAGTGATCCTAAAATACGCAGCACTTGAAAGTGATCCTAAAATACGCATGCCCAATTCGTGCCCACCAACCAAGAAATGGAGTTTACCATCAATTCACGGCTGACGCCAACGAAATGGCGTAGGAGAGCAGCTTTCTCCATTTCGTTGCTGCCATACACGAAATGGAGCAACATCAGCGACGGCGCACACGAGATGGGCATCTCTGGGTCATCGCATGCGAATTGGCCCAAGCTGCTGGCGGCGGCCACGAATTGGAGGACCTCGTCCCTGGCGCCCACGAAATGGAGGTCAACGTAGCAGCTGCACATGCATTGGTCATGTTGGGAGGCAGGAGACACTTGGGAAGGGAGCCAACTTCATTATAAAAGGGTTGTGAGGGAGGGAACTACTGCACGGTTAAAGGGGTCATAAGGTAAAAAAAAAATTTGTGCAAGTCTTGAAAGGAAGGTAGTGGGTGGTGGTTGGGAGGGCAGTGCTGAGAAAAAAAATTTTTAATATGAGTGGGGGAGGGGTTAATGCAGAGGAGAACTTGAACCGGTTGGACGAACATCATATAGCGGCACATTTATTCCATAAGGTTAGTTTACGTCATTTAGCTGATTATTGTTGTTAAAATATTATTAAACATAATATTTTCCATTTTTAGAAATTTTTGTAGAGAATTTTGAGCTGTTGTATTTCTTGCTACCTTTGGTTGCAGCCGACACGTGTCCTTACTCCTCATGGCACGCTCGTCGATGTTTTCATGGTAGACCCTGCAGATCCAAGCATGGACATTAGACGGCAGAGGCTTGAGCCTTATCTGAGACGCACGGGATTTTACCATGCCTCTTTGATCAAGCGCTTCGAGTACGATAATCCACTTATTAGTGCCTTGGTCGAACGATGGCGACCTGAGACACATACCTTCCATCTTCCTTGGGGGGAGTGTACAATAACCCTGGAGGATGTAGCAATGCAGTTAGGGTTACCTGTTGATGGTCAGCCTGTTAGTGGTACTTTGAGGTCATAGAGCAAGTTTCACCAAAGAGATATTTGGGAATGGTGTCATGAACTTCTAGGTGAGGTTCCCGCCGGCCACGTAGGGACAACAAAGTTCAACATAAAGCTGAAGTGGCTCAGAAATCGTCTTCAACAGATGCCGCTTGACTTAGAAGATAATGGCCTCATGCAGTATGCACGGTGTTACATGCTTTACCTGTTGGGAGGCGTGCTTCTTCCGGACAAGGCCAACAACACGGTGCATGTTCGATATCTGCCATTGTTGGCTGACTTTGATGCGATTTGCACCTACAGTTGGGGTAGCGCCGTCCTCTGTTGGTTATATCGTGCTATGTGCTTAGCAACGGACTACAGTGTTGAGGGTATGGCCGGTTGTCATACGTTGCTGATGTCGTGGATATACTACAGGTTACCTTTCTTGGCACCGAATGTTACGACACCATATAGTTTTCCTTTAGCAACGAGGTATGGTATATGTCTTCCCACTTTGTGACTTTTCTCATATATCCTTCGCGGTTGGGGTTTAATTTTTTTTTTACTTTGCCTTGGTCCAACAGGTGGGCAGGAAAAAAAGGACAAAATGACTATGCTGAGCAGCGGTTATTGAGGCACCGGCTGAGGTTGGACAATTTGCACGTGGATGAGGTTGGTGCTACTTGTTATTAATATCTTATGAACTACTATGTATATGCCTTTACTGAAGGGGTTTCTCTTATGTGTAGTTTGTTTGGCAACCGTACATGGACCCACGGATTCTGTCTAGAGTTCTTGCTGAATTCCTCGGCCACCCACATGGAGATTTCTATATCGCCGTTGTGCCTCTCATATTTTTTAGATGGATTGAGATCCTAAATGTTGATCGAGTGTTGCGTCAATTTGGGGGAAAGCAAGGACCTCCAAACCCGCCGCTTAATATTGATACCTTCCATCGACAATCGGCCCGCAATGATGACGGATGGTGGCCGGTCAGACTATCTGAGTGGTTTGAGGTGTGGGCAAACCGGCGAGGTGATGCATACAGGCTGCGTATTGATCGTGCAGATACGTTGCGTCCTAGTCAAGATTACTATAGGTGGTACTGCGACAGAACAAGGAGGTTTTTGTCTGCCCCTGATGCATTCCATGATCCGAGGCAGGAAGTTGTCCCAGAAGGTGCACCGGAAGAGTATGGAAGAGGCCCAGTTGTTAATTTGCCGCCGGTTCCCCGAGACCATCGTCGCCGCCGTCCTCGCAGAGGCAGAGCTGAAGAACATGCTGACCCTGGGGAGGATAGGCAAGATTTACCAGACGAAGACCGGCCCAGTGTTGAGCAAGACATGGGTTATCATGCTCCATCACAGCCTCCTCCAGTTCCTGGGGACTACTACTACCCGCAACCTTTTGTTCAAGCGGAGCCTATGCAGCCATCTTCCATTCAGCACTTTATGCCATATCAGAGTAGCTATGAAGTTGGTGGTTCATCACAGGGAGGTACACAGGACTTAATTGATTCTATGGACAGAGTTGGGTGGACAAACTTCTCTTCGTTTTTCGACGGTTTGGACCATTTCATCCCTCAGCAAGCATCCCCTCATACACCAACAGATCTTGCACTCGCCCTGCCCCGATCCGACACTGACATGCAGCCTGCGCCTGCGGGGAGGAGATCTACCTCCATTGGGGACACAGCTGGGTCTGCACTACGACCCTACGACCCTATGCAGATGCAGGGTCGACGACTTTCAGGACGGAGTTGATACATTCGGAAAGGTTGGTTGTCATGTGACCATATCGTCGGCCCTCATCAAGGTGCTGCAGCCATTTTGGTGGCTCCAATTCTCGTATCCAACCCATCATCTGTGGCGATGCTACGGGATCCTCGCTGCTACTTAACTCAAGGTAGTACTGCGCCTGCTCTTGCGTCTTCGAATAAGCGGCATTAACCAGGTGTCTTTTGGCTTCCTTACTCTTAAAACTTGTTGCGAAGTTGGAAGCAATATGCCGTACACAGTAAACATTGTGTTCCCAGCCACAGCCGTCACGCTCCAATGCGGCCTTTATTGCAGCATGCCTGTCGGAGATAAGAAGAACTCCTGGCCGAGTTGCTACATGTCTCCTCAAATTGGTCAAAAAAAAGTACCATGAATCTGTGTTCTCTCTTTCGACGAGGGCAAAGCGACATGCAAAATGTTGTTGTTTCCATCCTGTGCTATGGCCATGAGAAGAGTGCCAGCGTACTTCCCGTACAGATGTGTTCCGTCTACTGAGACTAGCGGCTTGCAATGCCTAAACGCTTGAACACATGAAGGGAACGACCAGAAAACCTGGTGGAACATGACACTATCACGGTCCAGGGTGTTTCCGATGTAGTACGGAACCGTTTGGAGGTCAACAATTGTCCCTGCAATCCAATTGTAGGGTTTAGTCAAACTGGTTAAGGAGTAAAAGGACAACTAAGAGCAAAGATCCTACGAAAGTAAATTGCAAGGAATACCTGGGACGAAGGCTTGGAGCGCATTGAAGTATCGGCGCAGCTGGTCATACGACTCGTCCCAATCACCATAGATCCTTGCGATTGCCTTCTGCTTTGCGTGCCAAACCTTCTTGTAAGACACCTTGTACCCGTACGCTGACTCAACTGATCCTTGCAACACCTTTACACAAATAGTCGCATCAGCATGCACCATGGGGAATATGTGCTGGCAGATGACATTGCTATCTAGTTGAGCGTGGTCCTGAGACATCGAACTTGCCAGGCAACTATGAGGCCCTTCGTATTTTCGAATTTCCCAAAATCGGGAAGACGATGTCTTCGCAACCCGTACCATCCAGCGACATCGATCACCGAACTGCTTGCATCGACATACATACCTCCTTTGGTCTGACTCTACGACCTTATACTCTGCACTCCTACGGATGTTGTAGTTCTTGACTGCAAGCATCGCTGTTTCCCGGTTCAGAAACTTCAACCCAATCTCGAGCTCCATCTCGCCTGACAGAGCGTAGTTGCTAGGTCCGTCCTCTGCGTTACTCGAATGCATTGCTCCAAGATTTAGGGACAGGTAGTGTGCAGATGTGCTGGAGGATACACGTCCACCTACCGCTTCAACAGGTCTTGGAGGAACATCGTCGCCATGAGGAGGTTGCGTTTCCGGAACGGCTTCTGCCTCATCACCACTGTATTCTTCAATGTCATCCTCGTCAGAAGTTTCGGCAATGCCAACATCAGCATGCCTATCGAACCCATGTAACGTTGAAGGGGACGGGCGCGCTTCCTGAAGATTTGCATTCTGTTCCCGCACAACAAATGCATTGAAGCTTGGACTACGGGCCCTACTTGTATCCGGCCCCGGAACAAAATCAGCCGCTCCCAGATTTCTCACACCATCCACATTATTGGAACTGGACGAGCTTCCGCCAATATCCTGAATATTCAGACAAAGCTCCAACGAATATATGGTACCTATGCTGCGATGATAAGAGAACATCATTGATACCTGCTGATCAGATTTTATCTGCATTTTTTGATATGCAAACGAGTTGGCCACTGCAATTGGCATCCTATAAGTCAGCTTCGTGATTTTTTTTTTCCCAACCATTCCGGTATGAACCAGAATCAGATTCTTCAGATCTTGCAACGATGTCTGTGGTGGAATCATTATCCATAATGGATCATCGCAAACGAATGTAATCCCTTCTGCTGTATGAGAAATTTCTCCATTTGGATATAAAATTAAATACACGTTCTCCGAAGCCATATAAAAAAAAAGCCAATCTGAATACCCAAAAAATTTTTAAGAGAGAAAGAAGCTAGTGAACTTGAGAGAATATTGAAGAGTGGGAGGAGAGTGAATACTGAATGGCTTCTTCCGTGGTTGCTCTAGCAGCGTTTATATAGGCACACCGCGATCCCATTTTGTTGCCAATACACCTGAAGTGTTCCAACTCAAGTGCGCCGCAGTTGAATTGGTGCCAACTCGTGGCCACCGTCCAAGATGTTACCCATTTCATGGGTGACAGCCACATAATGGTTGCTTCACCATTTCGTGCCCGCCGCCATTGAAATGGAACCTGCTGCACCTTTGCTCCATTTCGTGGGCGCTCCACCTGATATGGAGTGGAATCCCATTTCGCGGGCGGCGTGCGAGACTTGGGCCTGCGTATTTCAGTAACACTTTCACGCCGTGCGTATATAGGGAAATAAAGTGTGAAGAATGTTTAATTATATAAAAAAGCCGATAACATTCTTCCAAAGAGACTAGTCAATTTAAGAAAAAATAACTCGTCTATTGAGTATTGACTGATTTTTTTTTTGGTGACTGAAATAAATTAAACAAAGAAAAACAAAACAAACAAAACAAGGAACTGCCTAAATAGAGGGACAGTCCCGTTTAAGACTACTCTTAAATTCCTCCCAAGGTGAAAGAAGCTCTACATGCGAAAGTTGTAACTTCATCGCCATCTTTGCCATAGTATCTGCCACCGTGTTTGCATCTCTCATAATCAAACGAAAGTCAACCCGCCAATTCCAATGCATGATATCTCTTATTTTGAGCACCAGTGGATCAATAAACCCAAAACCATCTTGAGTAACAAGATGGAACAAGCTGGCGCCAAAGCCAAAGCCAATTCTCCCGCTCCTCCCAACCAAACAGCTGCTTACACAACCACAAGTAACCATTGCGAGAGTTATAGACTTTGGCAGCAGACCCACTCCAATACCAACCCACTTCCGGACCTACTTGTTCATCTGGATTGTAAGAAAGAATATTATCTTTCAGATTTTGAGATAAAGGAGAATAAAGAGTATCCAAATGCCACCAAGACTCTGCTTCTTGACTCAGAACTTCTGGATCAGTTTCCCACACTCCATCCTTGAGAAAAAGGCCATGAATCTTATTATGTTTCCTTCGCGCAAGAGTTTGAATATGAAAGAATCTTGTATTCCTATCCCCGAACCTTACCCACTGCTCTCTGGACTTTTGGAACCATAGGAGCTCTTCTTGCACTAGAGTATTGTTATAATCATCAAGCAACTGTCGCTCTTTCTGACGCAAATAAATACTATCCACCACTTCCAAACGCTTTTGTAAATAATTAATCTGCTGCTCTAATTCACATTTCTTAACAAAAATGTTACCAAATACCTTCGAGTTAAACTCTAGTGAATTCTTCTGTACTTCCGAAAGCTTGCCATGAATTCCTCTATTACCAGACCACCATGACTGGTTCACAATATCCCTATACCCAGGATGAGTAGCTCAAGCAGCAACAAATCGGAAAGGTCGATTCCCTTTAGGCTGAGGACGACCTTTACAACGCACCAGAATAGGGCAATGATCAGACTGAAGCCTATTTAGAACTTCTGCATAAGCCTCTGGAAAGATAGATAACCAACTATTATTTATACAGACTCGATCAAGCTTTTTTGCCACGTCAACATAATTTTTCACCCTCCTGTACCAAGAAAACTGCCTCCCAATAGTCTTCAGATCAAACAAACCACTATCTCCTAATGAAGTAGCAAACATGTCTGCTCTTTGATGAGAAAATTGACAGTCCTTAGATTCATGAGAAAATTTGACTTCATTAAAATCACCAAGAACAATCCAAGGTCCTTGAAAAACCATGGATTGTGCAACAAGATAATCCCAAAGGAGAACCCTTTTATTAAATTGAGGACTGCCATAAATACCACTACACCTCCAAATTAAATTATCAAAGTGAACCTCAACAGTAACACCCTGATCAAAAGCATCAATGAACTTACAACAAACACCCTTCATAGAGGATAGAAACCAAATACCTCCCTTATGCCCCTCTGCTTCTACTATACCAACAGAGTGATACCCCAATCTTTCCCAGAATAATTTTAAATGCTAAAAAGGGGAGTGAGTTTCAACCACAATAAAGAAAACAGGTCTAAATTTCCTAACAAGTTCCTTGCAATGCACACGGCTAACTTATTAGAAGCACCCCTAATATTCCAAACAATCATATTTAAACTATCCATAAATAATAGGGACAGAATAAATAAGAACATAAAACTCTAAACAGAATCACCAACCTCAATAGGTGGTTTGTCCTGCGGTACTGGCACACTCTGATCCTCAATAATTGCCACCTTCGGACCTCCTGACACTGCACCTGCCATGCTTCCATCTACTAAGGTTTCCTCCATTGTGTCACCATTTTTATCAACTGGTGAGTTCTGCAAGGAGGAAGGCCGAGGACGCTTCCGTAGAGAAATTCCACGACGTGCAGGAGTTCTGCGTGATGGAGATGGCGCAATTTCATGTTTTTCTCGCTTCCCCATCCTAATGCCAATTGATTTATATCACCCACCACCACAACTCCTCTAACAATTTCAAACCATGCCCTTGGTCGCCATGACGCACTCCCTTGGAGTTCATATTTGTGTACGTAGGTCAAGAATGCAAGCTTTTCGTGATACCTACAAGGTTTTTGTTGGTGTTTGCTGGTCTCCTAAAAGAAACTAAAGACATTTTTGGTCTTTGATGCTACAACAAGTCACTCCTTCCTCGCGAAGTTGTGTTCTTTAGTAACATGGTAAAGTGAGAAAGACAAACACAAGTATGACAAGCTTTTTTTTTTGGGAGGATTTCGTGAAATAGTTTCTAACTTTGCTTCTAATTCTTGCTACAAAGAAAGTATTGTTGTCTTCACTTTTCTCTTACAAATAACAAGTGTTTAGTTTTTATTAAAATTAAATATTCATTCCGGTCCTCGACCATTTACCCAACTGATAAAACGCTTCTGAAAATTAGAAATTGGCCAATCGACCCTAGAAATGGCTATGGCAGACCCTACGACCAATTGAAAAATAGTGGAGTGATGACATGTCAATTTTCTCAGTCATGTGGATATTGTCAAACCCGACTTTAACGATTGTTTGAGTTTTCTGATTACTTAGAGTCCAGCTAAATAAGATGTTATGATTACATTGCTTGCTAGGAAGAACCGATACGACACGCGATACGAACACGACACGAGGCCGACACGTTCTTTTTATAAAAAATTGGATATGACACGTTTAGGATACGTTGTGAATTAAAATTTAAATAATATATTAAATTAATAAAATATCATATTGTAAATCTAAGAGTAAATATAGTTGCATAAAAAAGTCTTAAAATTATGCAATTATTAAAAAAAATAAAAAACTTTAATCTACTCTTGTCATCTCGCTAACAAAAAATGTATCAATTTCTTCTCCTCCAAGTCCATCATCTGCAAACACCACAGCTTCAAGTCCATCATCCTCTGTATCTTCTATTCTTCTTCTTCAATATAATGCATAGAACCAAGAATGGCTAAGTTAGTGAGTAAGTAAGTCACCAAAAACACACGGTAAGTGGATTTAGGTTTTGATTTATTAATTATTTTATTTTTAAATTTAAATTTTGATTTGTTTTTATTTTAAAATATTTTAAAATTAAAAAAGAAAAATTGGTTAATCGGGCCATAAAATCACAAAATCAATTGTAGATTTGCAGCCCAACAAAAAGATTCGTCTCATGAACATCTGAATTAGGTCGAACTCATTCGGATTCGCCAAAATTCTGCACCGGAAGAAGACACGCCGCCGATACGTTCCTTTGACGTATCCACCGCATGTCAGCGTCGGATTCGCGTCCGACACAAATACGCCGACACCATGAGCGAATCCGTGCTTCATAGAGTTGCTTGTACATTTCTAATAAATTTGGTGAGGAAAGGATCAAAATAGACTCGTTACACTATGTCAGTTTTTAAGTTAAAACTAGAATTGTTAGTTCCCTCGACCTAATTCTCTGTTTCTTTGATTTATGTGACTTTCACCCCAGAGCTTCAATTCAAACTTATCTTCCTCCTTCAATTTAAGCTTATCTTTCTCCTTCGATTCAAGCTTATCTTCCACTTGCAATCATTTCGATCACTCTCTTTAATATGATTTTTCTCCTCAACACTCAACAATTTTTTCTCTGAATTTTTATTCCCTTTTTTCAATTTCTTTCTATCTTCTTGATTTCTCCTCTTTTCTTGAACTCTCATACCGTAGAGATTAATGAGATTTGCCTAGTTTCACACATCACACATCCTAAAATAAAGGATTTCTGATCAACGAGATCAAGAAAAGAAGGTCTGAATCTACACCAATTTCAGATTCGTTGATTTCTAGAGGTCATTACTCAGAATTTCAAGTCATGGATCCTACAACAATTAACACACGACCAGCATCCAGTGGCATCGATCTCAATGCCTTAGCTTATCTGGTAGCTCAAATCAACACATTTCAAGCAAATTCTCCTCGTCCTCCAGCCAATCTTATCATGGATCCCTCATCCCCATTCTTTCTTCATCCTAGTAATAGTCCAGGTAACCCCCTCATATCTGAAATATTAAATCACAAGAATTATAATTCTTGGTCAAGATTGGTGCAACAAGCTCTAATTTCAAAGAATAAGATTGCATTTGTTGATGGTTATTTTCCAGCACCAATTAAAAAAATCCAACCTATGAAGCATGTGAAAGGTGTAATACAATGGTAGTTTCTTAGATCAACTTATCTCTAAACCAAGATATTCGAAATAGTGTGATTTGGAATGGTGTGGCTAACAATTTATGGGAAGATTTAAAGAAGAGATTTTACCAAGGTGGTGTATTCCAAATTGAGAACTTGAAGAGGACCTTTTCTCGATCAAGCAAGGTAACCTAGCCATAATACCTTACTTTACAAAGTTGAAAAGCATTTGGGAAGAATTGGAGGATTATAGACCTCTACCCACGTGCATTAGTGCCTCGAATTGCAACTGCTCCTCCACTGTTAAAAACTATAGAGATAATACATTTTTTGTTAGATTCTTACGCGGATTGAATGAACAATACACCACAGTTAGGTCTAATATAATGCTGATGAAACCCATCCCACCAATAGATACAGTTTTTTCGATGCTGATACAACAAGAGAGACAAGCTTCTGATTCATATTTAATGAATTCCAACTTGCAAATCAATGTGATTAGCAATTAAAATAGTCACACCCTTTTAGAGGCAGAGGTTGTGGAAGAGATGGTAGAGGTGGCAGAGGCAGAAGCATAGAGGAAGAAACACTCCCAGGCAATGCTCATTTTGTGGCAGAGAGGGCCATTTGGTGGATAATTGCTACATAAAGCATGGCATCCGATCCCTCCACAACTCAAAGCCAAGACATTCCATAACATAAGAACATCATTACTGAGGTAATTAATGAGAAAGATAATGACACTATTGATATCTACAAGAAAGAAAGTAGTGTCTCCCAAGCCTCATTTACACAAGAACAAAAGCAAGCTCTACAGACATTGCTACAAAACCATGGAGCCACCACTTCTCATAATGTGAACAACATTTCTAATGTCATAGACCCTAAGTCCTTCGATGAAGGTAATTCTGTGATATGTCCATCGTTTTATCGTAGAATAGTGACTCTTGGGTTATTGACATAGGAGTCACTGTCCATGTTACACATACTTTTGCTGCATTTCATTCACACCAAAGAATCAATCCTGTTAGAGTTAGGCTTCCAAACAAAAGCATTGTCACAACTTCAATTTCAGGCATAGGCAAAATTTCTAACACATTGTATCTCACTAATGTTATTTACATTCTATCTTTTACATTAAATCTGATTTCAGTCTCAAAATTAACAGAGTTAATTGATTGCCAATTATTTTTAACAAATTTGGTTGTGAGATATAGGACTATCATATAATGAAGATGATTGGAGCAGCTGAGTTCACTGAGGGTTTAGATGCAATAAAAACAGATACCAAGAAATTGACTGATCACATAGCTATGCAACTCATAGCAGCAACTTCACCAGTCACACACCACACTGATCAATAACTTTGGTATATTAGACTACGTAATATTCTATTTAATAAATTGCACTCTATGCAACATTTGTATCCAACAATTTTAAAATTCAAATTTAATAAAGATGCTACTACTCTTCCTTGCAATTCATGTCACTTGTCTAAGTATAAAAGAAAACCTTTTCCTCACAGTTTTCCTAAAGCTCAATCTTGCTTTGAATTCATTCATGTAGATATTTGGTCCCATCAATGTTACTTCCACAAAAGAAAACAAATATTTTTTTAACAATAATTGATGATCATAGTAGATATACATGGATTTTTCCAATAAATTTGAAATTTGATGCTGCAGTTTTAATTCAACAGTTTGTAGTTTTTACTTACACTCAATTTGAAAAGAAAGTTAAATGCATTAGATCTGACAATGGCAAAGAATTTCAAATGCATGAATTTTACAAATCAAAGGAAATTATACACCAATCCTCATGTTTTGAAACTCCTTAACAGAACGAGATTGTCGAAAGAAAGTACCAGCATTTGCTTCAAGTCTTGTGTTCCGGATTGTTACTGGGATTTGGCAGCAAAATATGCCACTCAAATTGTCAACCAAATTCCCAGCAATTTACTAGATAACAAGAGCCCCTTTAAGATATTTTATCACAAAACTACAAATTTTAAAAAATTTAAAGTATTTGGGTGTCTTGCATACATTTTCACACTGTCAGCTCATTACACTAAACTAGATGCTAGAGCCAAAATGTGTGTATTTTTTGGTTTCAAAGAAGGCACACAAGATTTCTTATTGCTTGACATCACCAATAATAAATTGATAATATCTAGAGATATTGTTTTCTATGAGAACATCTTCCCTTTTAAAGAAAGTAAAGTTGCAACATCTCATTTGACATCATTAGACCTGGCTCACAAAAAACCTCATGCATCACTTAACTTTGATGACATATTCACTTACACCCAAACTACTTCACACCATATGCCTGCCACAATTTCTTTCAGCCCTCAAACTCATTCACATGCAGCATCATCACATAATAACAATAGCATTACTTATCTCATCATGATCACTCACAACAAATCACACAACAACACCTTAGGAGATCTGAAAGAATAAAAAGGAAACTAGTTCATCTAGAGAATTTTTATTGCATACAAACTACCAAAGAGATAGCAAACACAACCAATTGTAGGTATCCAATTTCTAACCATTTATCATATCATAATCTTTCAACTGCACATAGAACTTTGTCTGTGAACATTGCATCGTCCATTGAGCCACAACATTATGAAAAAGATTTGACAAAATCTTGTTGGAGATGATATTTCAGCTGAGTTGAAAGCCTTAAATACAAATAAGACTTGGATGATCATTCATTTACCTTTAGGTAAGAAACCAATAGGTTGTAATGGGTCTTCAAGTTGAAATTGAAACCCAATGGTAACATTGAGAGACATAAAGCGAGGCTCGTAGCAAAAGGGGTACAATCAAAGAAAGACAAGGATTTGACTTCTTTTATACTTACAGCCCAGTTGCAAAAATGACTACACTTAGATTTTCTTAGCCTTAGTAGCAACAAAGGGTTGGCTACTTCAGCAACTCGACGTCAATACGACTTTTCTCCATGGCGATCTAGATGAGGAAGTTTACATGAGTTTACCTCTAGGCCTCAACGTAGAAAAACCTGGCATGGTTTGCAAATTAACCAAGTCACTTTATGGCCTCAAACAGGCCAGTCGGCAATGGAATGTCAAGCTAACTTCCTTAATCTTGCGCTTAGGCTACTCACAATCCAAACATGATCATTCTTTATTCACTAAATCAAATAATAGTGCTTTTACTGTAGTTATTGTCTATGTAGATGATCTAATCCTCACAGGCAATAACCAATTAGAGATCAACATCACCAAACAACAGCTACATGCAGTATTCAAAATATAAGATATTGGCAATTTAAAGTACTTCCCGGGCTTTGAGATAGCTAGATCAAGCACTGGTATTGCAGTTCACCAAAGAAAATGATCGAACGCAAGCTTGCCATAACTCTAATGGATTATGCAACCAAACTGGCCAAGGATTCAGCACTAGCATTCCCAGACGTGTCAATTTATAGACGCCTCATTTGTAGACTCGTCTATCTCACAACAACACGGCCAAACATTTCATTCGCAATTGGAAAATTAAGCCATTGTTTGGATTGTCCTACCACTGCTCAGTACAATGCAACTCTTTGATCTCAAATACCTGTAGAATACCCTAGCAGCAAGTCTCTTCTTCTCTGCCTCCTCAGACCTGCTCCTTTCTTGCTACTCAGATGCTAATTGGGCAGCATGTCTAGATAGTAGAAGATCGGTCTCTGGCTACTGCTTTTATATAGGCACTTCACTCATCTCATGGAAGAGAAAAAAATAAACAACTGTAGCTAGATCATCATCTGAAGTGGAGTATATATAGGGCGTTGACACTTACGACGTGTGAAGCTCGACGGATCTCATTAATTCTTGCTGACCTACATGTTCTAGTCATCAAATCCATCCCAATCTATTGTAATAGTCAATCTGCAAGGTATATAGCCGTCAATCCAGTCTTTCACGAGCGTACCAACATATTTAAGTAGATTGTCATGTGACAAGAGAAAAAATAATTTATGAGCTCGTCAAACTTTTGCCTGTCACCAGTAAAGACCAAAAGAGTTGGGAATGCTCAACATTTTCGATCCCAACCTAAAGGAAAATGTATGAGTTTTTGTATGCATATAATTTCTTCATTGTATGAGTCTCTGTATGCTTATGTTTTTTTTTTTCGTTCTTTCATTTGTAGTCAATGTAAGTAATTAAGACATTTTATGTAATTACTAAGTGCATTCTTATACAATTCTCGCTGTAAGTTGCCAAATATTTTTAGATTTGACCGTTTAGGAAAATGTCACATAGGTAATATAGCTAATACACATACAAGAAGTGAGTGCAGAAGCAATAAGCACATATTAGTACAATGAGTAATGCTAGGGAACCAAAATGGTATTAGCCAAAAACCAATTAAATACGTTTGGGTGAATTTAAAATTTCTACGAGTTAATATATATAGATGTTTCTTCTGCTAAGTATCAGAATGTTTCTTTTTCATACTAAATGGATGTTCTTTTATATATTTTTCGAATTTTTTTTTGTATTACAAATGTGAATGTCTCTATTTCTTTAAAATTTCATAATTTTTTTTTAAATTATAACTGAATATTTCTTTTGTTAAATATTAGGATGTTTTTTTCCATATTAAATGGATGTTTTTTTATATTTATGTAATTATTTAAAAATTCCTTTTGACTAAGATCAAGTGTGTAATTTGCTGTCAACACCCTTCTCTTCAACTACCCGTTCATCCTTTCAAAACCACATCTGAAACCAAATCCCCACCCCAACCGAGAGCCCCCCTCCTTTGTCCGTCCACCTCCCTTCATCTCTTATACTTCTTCTTTTGTTTAGTCCAGCTAAAAAAAAAAAAAACGAAAAAAAACAAAAACGAAAAAAAGAAAAATTTAGCATTACTTTTTATTTTCTTTTATTTAAATTTCTGCATCTCTTTCTTAGTTGTTGGCAGTGCCTGGGAGCACACAGTTGCAGTGCTAGCAGCAAGTTCTATAGGCTCTGCGGTAGAGATTTGAATGAGATGATAACCGACACCTTGCAGCACATATTCCGTTACAGAGGAGTGAGTTCCAGTGAGGAGGCAGAGAGAACCTGAGAGAGAGATTTGTGTGTGTGATTGTTGGAGGTGAGTAGGTTAATATGAAAGAGAAGAGGAAAGTTTTTATAGTTTTAATTAGGTTTTAATTAAATTTTAAATTTTGAATTTAAAAAATTTAAAATTAATTAATTATTAATATAAATTAATGTGGTTTTGTTTAGTTTTTTGCTGATAACTTTTTGGTTCCATATACGTTTCCTAGTACAATATAGATAGTTATAAGTTCCGAGTATATAACCCATTTTTCATCCAATGTCATTTAATGGAAAGTGAAAACTAGAATTGTTAGTTTTTTCGACCACATTCTCTCTTTCTCTAGTTTATGTGACTTTCACATCCAGAGCTTCAATAGCTTCCAATTAAGAATTTCACAATAAGAGCATGAAATCACTACTCCTTCATCTGAATCTAGCTATATATATTTCATGCTGCTCATTTGAATCAACCACTAATTATAATCTTGTGTTTAGGAAGTTTTCAACAACTGAAATAAACTCATGAGGCTTTTCTTCATGCGGCAAATGACCGCATTGCTTAATTACTTGAAGCGATGATCCTGCTATGATGCGTGAAAGTCTCTCTGCATTCCAAGATGGAACTAATGGATCGCTGTCACCAGTCACAATCAGCACTGTTCATTTAATACATATATACATGATCAGTGATATATCGATATAAGATTAGTGGTTATTATTAGTGACATGAATGAGATAAATCTTACCAGGGCATGATATTTGATTAAGCCGCTGCCTAAGTGAAGGCTTTGTTTTAGGTTCCTCCTCGGTCAGAAGCAATGCTGCAACGTATTCTAACAGTGCCCTATCCCAATCCTTAGTCATCAATGGCTGCATTAAATGACCAAAAGTTGTTGAATAAATATAAGTTTAATTTATCATGTGTGCAAATTAATTTGCACGTGATGGTGGTGCAGGAGGTGAACTGCGAAAGAATCATGCAATTTGGTGATTTACTATGGTGCACCGGGATGAATTTGTTTTTCACACAACTCGCTCCACAAATTCTTTTTTCAAAAACTTCTTAAAAAATTAATAATACAATTCGTTCCAATCGTTCCAAT
>NC_029790.2:130324685-130326834 GCF_000816755.2 Arachis ipaensis
GGATAACAGTAAGATGTTTTAAAAATTAGAGACGAAATTACGAATTAAACTAAATTTTAGGAATTAAAATAATATTTTAATTTTTTGAGTAAAATAACAATTAGATCCTTGAAAATTTCGACTTCGTACCAATTAATTAGTCCCTAAAAAAAATTATCAATTTGGTCCTCCAGGATAGTAAATAGTGGATACATAATGTCTTTCTATCAATTTATCAACTAAAATTTAACGGTGATGCTTATATAAACTGTTAGTTACTCTGACGTATCTATTTATGAAAAATAGTCCCGTACATAACAATTTTTGGAACGAAACTTTATTTGTTTTAATAGAATTTGTGATAAATACTCAAAAGATGTTTCATTGTCAAAAACTATATCGTTTTTCTGCTCATGTGACGAGAGTACGAGACATACACCACTGTAAATAATGAAATACATGGACAATTCGATTTTGTTTTGCACTATTCATTGAGAGAAGGACATATATGTCCACCGTTTACTTCTTGGAGGACCTCATTAGTATTTTTTTTCAAAGACTAATTAGTCCAATGTCAACATTTTCGAGAATTTAATTATCACCTTATTATAATTTTTTTAAAAATAAATACTATTCACCTCCTGCAAATTATTTTTTTAAAAAAATACATTCGTCTCCAACAAATTACTTTTCTAAAAAAATTAAAATAAAAATTTCCGAGGAATTGCCTTTCAAAAATTCAAAAAAAAAATTGTAATCGGGCTAATTAACCAAACAAAACCAAAAACTAATCATGTTCATCAGTGTTAAACTCTTGTACTTATCACCTTCTAATTATTATATACAGATTCTAGCACTTATTAATGTGCCTAAAATTAACATAATACTAAACTTATGTCTAGATATAAAAATGAAAGAAATGAATCACAATGAGAGCGAGAGATTATACCTTTTTGTAAGCACTAAGGACATGCTCCGTGACCTGGTTTGGGTCATACCATGAATTTCGAACTACAGCAGTACCAAACTTATCAACAAGCACTCTCACCTGATGACAATATATATCATGATGAAAAATTAATTAACTAGCTTAGATATAGTATAGTATATATAGTATCTCAATTAAACAATTTATAAGTAATTAATTATTTAATTACCAGCATTATAGCAAGGGATGAACGCAGGATGGCATAAAAGAATTTCCTAGACGAACGTATGATTTCCTTCATGATTGGTGTTAGTGCATGTGCCATGAACTTGACAATCTTGGAGGACATCTTATAAAGCACAGAATTTGGAATTTTGCTTATAGAGTAGTTATGTTGAATTGGTAGATTTTGTTTAATAATAATGTTGGGTGTAGTAACAGCTTTAAGAGGAGCAAGTATTGCTGGGGAAACAAGGATGAGAGCAGCAACACGTTCAGGAGCCTCAAAATATGCATTTACTGCTACTGCTGCACCCGCTGAATGCCTGCAACAACATCAGTTGTAGTGATGTCATTTTCTTATTAATTATTAATTATGAATAATAATCTAATATTGTTTTATATTCCATTAATAATATTCTTTATTTTTAAGTATTTATAGAAAATATTTTTTTCATTTTTTTAAAGAAAAATTTTACAAAAACATTGTCATGCTAACTACGTGACCCATTATAGCCAATGACTCATAACTATAATAATGAGGATAATATTACAATAAAGAGGTGATTGTTAATGAAAAGTGAAAATTTTTTTTTATTTATAAAAGAAAAAGATATAAAACAAAAAATAAATCATGTGAATTTTTAGACTTTTTATTTTTAGCATTGTGATTTAAGTGGTGTTTTTTAATAATATAGATACTTGATGTATTTTTTTTAGTGTGGATACCACAAAGTTTTAATTTTTTTTTCCACAAAACTGACCTATCAATTTATTTATTCTTTAAAAAAATTTTCAATCCACACAAATTTGAGGTCCAGATTTCTCTATTACCCCAAATTGGACTTTAAATTTTATTTCTAGAATAAAACTGTTCAATTTGTGAATTTCAGTTAAAAAAAATATCTCAATATCCATAAAAAATACACTATTTTTTCATAATTAATCATAACATATTTTAAATTTCTATAAGTAAGAAAATTAGTAAAATTTTTATTCTTTACTCAATTTTATTTACATTTC
>NC_029790.2:130326853-130328541 GCF_000816755.2 Arachis ipaensis
TTGTGCTATTCATATAAAAATGTCTATACATAAAAATAAAAATTAAAATGTAAATACCTATTATATTAAATTGAGATATCTTTTTGTGAGTAAACTATCTCTGTTAATATTTACGAGAAGTGCTAAAGGAGTAAATTTTGTATTAAGTGCTACTTAAATTTTAATAAAAGTGTTGACCTAGACTTTTTCAAATATTTACTTAACAACTAAAACAGACAAAAAGAGAAAATACAATTCATGACATAACATACCCTACTAAAATAGCGTTGCCAGCAGTGTTTACTAAATCAAGGAAGGACAAGGTTGCAAGAACTGAGAATGCCATTGAGTATGGATTATAATTATTTAGAGCTTTTACTGAAGAAGAAGTAGAAGTAGAAATTGGTCTTGATGTTAAGCCAAAGGCTGGCCTATCAAAAGCAATAACTTTTGAACCGCTAACCTCAGCCAAAGGTTTCATCACTTGTTCCCATGACAATACTGAGGCTCCAAAACCATGCAACAGAATCATAGTAGGATGAGATAATAATTCATATTCATCAGCAGAAGGATGTTGTATCTTGTGGTGAATTTCAACTCCATTGAAGTCACAAAAGCAACTATCGTCATCAGCTAAGAGCTTTGGATCCATTATTAGTTCATCTTGATCCATGCCAGCTACCACATTATTATTTCTCTTCTTCTTCGTTCCCATATTCAACAACTGCGATGCTTTCAAAACCTGAAACCTGATGCATGCATGTAACAAAAAAACACACAATTTCAGTAACAATATCATATTTTTTCTAGCAAGATGACTAACAAAATTTAATATTTTTAGTTAATACTTGATCAATTTTAAATTTTAAAATAAAAATTAGCCTAAAATATTAATTAGTTAATATTAATAAAAAAAAACTGTTTATCTTTATTTTTTTTTAATATGACTTTTTTGTCATACATATTTAGTAGTAGTTATTATAATATCAATACAACTAACACTACTACATACTTGAGATTTAAGAAAATAAAAGAAATGAACTAACATAGATATAAGAAATTAAACTTGTTGAAATAACATATTTAGGAAAAGAGTGATCATATGAAAGAAAAGATGACTCGTTGCAATACCTCTTTATGAAAGTAGAATTAATTAACAAGCAATTATTAAGAGCACGCATTTAATTTTTCTATAATAGAATAAAATTCTCTTTTTATGACAAAAGATTGGAACCAAAATATACATGAGAAAAAAAAAATCTAAAAAGGACTTGTATTTTACTTTTTAAGGAAATACTTGCTCTGTGGAATGGCAAGTCATTTGAAATACAGATCCTTCTCTCTTTATAGAAAAGTTCATTCACGACACTACATTGATTAGGGGTGGCAAACTGAAAGTGGGTAGGGCAGGGTAAAGTTTGAATCCAACCCTAACTCTACCCGCGGATTGAGATTTTTATATAAATTTAACCCTACTCTATTTGCGGGTTGAGAATATCCCAACCCTAATCCTATCCGCTCTTAACTCGCGAGTATCCGATCCTATTCGCGGGTTACAAAAAATATACATTATTATATAACTTGATGATAATTTAAAATAGAACTGATTTTTATGTACAAAAAAATTTAAATTATCAATTAATAATTTTCTTTTAGTGGCTAAGAATCTTTTGCATTTAGTGAGAGGTCTTTGATTCAACATCCGCCTA
>NC_029790.2:130328559-130329036 GCF_000816755.2 Arachis ipaensis
ATTTTTATATAAGTATATAATATAAACATATATAGAGTGCGGGTTGGTTGGATAGAGTTGAAGCTCAATCCGCATCCTATCCGACCCGCACGAGAACCCAACCCGCACGAGAATCCTACCCGCACCCTACCATACCCGCTGCGAATCGGGTTAACAACCTACCCGAACGGATGGAATCGGGTTGAGTACCCGCGGGTAGGGTGCATATTGCCACCCCTAACATTAATTGGTAATAGAATGCCAGGGATCCGAATTGGCATGTTTAATTTTATCTTTGACTAAAATATAATAATAAAACAATTTTATAACTCCTAATAAATTCTCCATATTTTGCAACCACGTATATTTTAGAATTTTCAAGGCCACAAATTACAATGTGGCTTTTACAACATCATTTAAAGTTTCATCAGAATATTTGGCAAACTCTTAACGATAGCTTTCTTTTTATTTCTTAATTTAGAAAAATTATAATAATTC
>NC_029790.2:130329053-130332143 GCF_000816755.2 Arachis ipaensis
CTATTTTGTAGATACATATCTATAATTAGATTTTAATTTAAATTTAAATTTTAAAACCCACCCACTTCATTGGTGGTTACGGTGACTTTGCTTTACTTTCGTCACGTAACAGATACAGTTTTTTAAATTTCTTATTCTACGGGATATTCACACGCATTAGTGAATCCCAAATAAAAAAGGACGCTGCCAGCTGAATTCTCCATCTCTCATTTTGCATTGGTGAAAGGGGTATCATTATTTTCCAGACGTGTGTTTATGTAATTTGTTAAGAAATATCATGTTCAACATTTTTAATTATATTTTAATTTAAACATAAAAACACTCTGCTGATTTAATTGGAACAAGGTTGATCTTATTTAATTTTATTAATAAAGTTGTTGCAAATAAAGTATATAATCAACAATTAATTTAAAATTGTGTTGTTATTTTTCGATTATAATACATCTGATAGTATGATATTTTATACAAAATATTTTTAAAACACATCCAAAATCATAAATCTAAAATTTAAATTTAAACATTAAAAAAACAGCGTTGTAAATGAGCGCCGAAAAGGAGGAAGGCAGCGTTGAGGATGAGCGCGGAAGAGGATGAACGACAGCGGAGGATGACTTCTCGATGTGCACCTCTGAGTTTTCTATGTGCGCCTCTGAATTTTCGACATGGCGCAAACGTGACTTCTCTGCTTCTTTGAGTGTTTTGTACGAGTTTAATTAATAATTTGATGGTTTAAGGTTTATTTTATATTTTTAAAATCAAAATTTTGAATTTTGAATAATTTGATTTTTAGATATGTATTTAAATTATAATATATTAATAATTAAATATATTAAATATGAAACAAAAATTTAAAATTTAAATTTTAAATTTCAGTTTTTTTAGATTGTATTTTGAATGTGTATTTAATTTTAAAAAGACAATAAATCTATTCATAATTTTTAGTTGTGTTTGTTTTAATTTTTTTTAATTATTGTAATAAAAAGCTGAATGTTGTACGATTTTTAAAAGATACCTAGTTGAGCCGTAAAATATATACCAATAATTAAATCCGATCCAATGTAATAAAGAATTTATTTACTATCATAAGTTTGCTATATTTCTTTTCAATTTTTTTTATATATTACTAAGTTTCAGTACTTTTAAGTGGTATCATTTTTCTGATATATTACATTATTCAAACGTATACATTATGATGCCTTGTTTAGAAATTTATTCTCTCTCCTTCACGTTTCTATCAAAATTTTTCGTTGTAATAATCCTGTCCACGTAAATAAATTAACGAATTTAGTTAATTTGTCTTAAAGTATAAGACAAAATTATAAATTAAAACAAAATTATTAAAAAACATATTAAAAATATAAAAATTTAAAATTTTAATATATTTATTTTATATTTGTTAAAAAGATTTTAAAATGTTTTTACTAATAGTAATTTTAAGAATATATATTAATTAAACTCATAAATAAATAAATAGTACTAAAGATTTCTCCTAGTTGTGGACAATATACTCCCAAGTTCGACGACCACTTGTCGGTCGTTGAAATTATTCTTGAAATTCATATGTTTCTAAAGTGATTCATGATTCACATGCACCAAATAGAAGACCCTCTAACCAATGCAACTAACGCATTAATTATCAGCATTAAAAGGCGGATGCTACTTGTAGAAATTTGTTTTTTTCCATGTGTAAAAATGCAGTGTCTATTCTCTTGTTGTGTCAAGTAATGTGAGAGAATTAGAAGTGATATTTTATACTGAATTATTGTATATTTTTGTGCCCTATACAAAATAATACATAAAATTATATAAAATTTTTTATTAAAAAATTAAACAAAAAATATATATAATAATTATTATTATAAATATTTTATAACTTAAAAATATTAAAAATAATTAATATTTATCTTCATTTATTTAGATTAATTGAATAGTCATTTTATTTGTCTATTTAAATAAGTATTTAAAATTTAAATTTGATTTTATATGTGTAATAATTTATAAAAGCATCTCCAATACTAATTCTAATTTTAATTTTATTTTGAGTTCAACAAAAATATTTGTAAAACCATATGTCATAAATAATAATTTAAAATTAAAAGTAAAATTTGTTCTTTCAATTCTTAATTTTAGTTTATTTAGAATTTTATATTATTTTTAATTATTTTATCAACATAATTATACGAGTCCAATATTTTATTGATTTTCCATCAAGGTGATACCGATTTCATTTCATATATCAACTCCAATGCAGATTTCAATTCTAAATCAATTCACTTCTTGAAAGTACCAAAAGTGATACTCTAAAAATACTCTTTTAGAGATGCTTAGTTAGCGGTAAAATCCTTAATAAACAGAGCATCAATACATGGTGGATATGATTAGTCCTCAGCCTATCGAGTTAGAAAATTCGTAGAAAAAATTTGTATGTCTTTAAAATAAATTAATTTCTCATAAATAGCAATATACTTATAGACTTTTGTCTTTGTTGAAATTTATCTGAGATAATTTTATTTGTTGGTATCGTATTCATTCTTGAAGTCAAAACAATATGATCAACATTGCTATTTGTTAAAACTTCACATTTTATCACATGATTTTTAAATTTTTAAACTTATAGACTTATGTCATTACAAGAGTTATTAGATTGATTAATATTTCTTAGTAATATAGTATACCAAAATATTATCGTTGAGTATTAGTTAGTGTGAAGAGAAACCAATAATAATTTTTGTTATTCAATATATAATTTATTCTATTGAAGAATAAATTAGTATTTTCTGAACTGGTAAATATATTTCTTTTTAATTTCTTACACGATTTTATTTGACAATATTTGCCATTAAAGAATAGTAAATAACTACACTATCCTACATATAATGTACAAAGTAATTTCTTATCTTAAAATTAATTTTGATTAGCGAGATAAAATTCAAAATATTTTTTATTTTCTTACTCAAATTTAACAACTTATCTTTTTTTAATTTCAATAACAAAAATAAAATTAGTTAGGTAGAAAATATTTAGCATTTAATAATTTTTAGTCATTTAAATTTTAGTTATCAAAAATTAAATTAAAATTAATTATAAACT
>NC_029790.2:130333205-130366736 GCF_000816755.2 Arachis ipaensis
GTATATTATGTGTTATAATAATGACTCAAAATATTAATACAAGATATATTTAGACCTACTAAGACCTCAATGCAAGCGAGATCAACTTAGACCCATTGTTAGGGTTCCAAATCTGACTTAGGTTCATTACCTTAAAGACACAGTGCAGATGAAATCTATGTGTTCCTCCTTAAATCGGCTCAGATTGGATCTCTGTTGCTAGTTAATTTATCGTAATGAATTGTATTTAATGAGTTAAAAGAAATAAATCGTTAAACACTCTTAGAAGCATGACACATCAGTGCTCCATTATTAAGTGTAAAAACCTGATTTTTATATAATAGAATAGATAATAAATAAAATAGATGAGAATATGATATAAGACATATTTTAATTATAAAACTGGTAATATATAATAGATTTTTTATGAATTCTTATTGCTTGTTCAATGTTAATTTTACGTTATTATTTAATAATTTTCGCTTATGAAACTATCAACTACCTAATATTATGCTTTAGTTAATAAGAACGATGACATTAATATTTTTTTCTAAGTCGGGTTATTATTTAAAGAGTCATAAATAAATTTATTTCATTTAATAAACGTTAATTTTGTTGTGAAATTCTATATTACCTTCAAAATTTTAGTGTAATTGAGTCTAATTCCTACATTTTGAAATGAGTTTACTCGAGAAAATTAAAATGTAAATCTTATCATTATTACAAAATTACTTTATTAACATAATTAGTGGTACTGATTTGAACAATTAAATTTAGTTTCTAATGATGTTAATCTTAACCTATTTTATTGTATTGTGCTTTCAAAGAATTTACAAGATTGACATAAAAATCTAACCATTGAAAAAGAAAATTCATTACAATGGGTATATTCATTTTAATAAATATTCTTCTGTCCAATAGTATAAAAAATACACTGGTGGCCACCTTGAACTACTACATGTTCAACTTCTATCGACAGTGGTAGAATGCCTAAATTGAGATATTTTGAGCTATAGTATTCGTCAAACAAATAATCAATGAAACACTCATCGGTCCCCTCTCATTTTGAGTACATTTATACATAAAAGAAAGAGTAATTACTCAAATTAGTCCCCAAAAATTTTAAAATCGGACCTTTTAGTCAACGAAAAAAATTAATAAACAAATCAGTTCCCATGGTTTCTCTCCGGTGGCCAAAACAATCTCGAGACCCATTTCTCCGTTTTATGCCACCGGAAAAAGCTGAAGTGGCACGGTTACTCTCCAGCATGTCCAGCAACATGTATAGGTGTCATAGAAGGACAAATTAATCCACAGCCACCTCATGAAAACGGCGTCGTTTAGGGCTTGGTACCAAACATTGCGTTTTAGTGGGAGATACAAGGTCGCGCTTCTTCTCCTCTACCTCAACCCCTATCTACATACTCGAATAAAAACATCTTTTTCGTTGAAGGTTTTGGAACCCTAGTTTATCAGTAGCTGCAATGACACCAAGCAAAGGAAGCTTGTCGCCTTCGAATCGCCATGGTGGGAGACTCGGCGGTGGCCATAGTTGCAGCGGTATTGGAGACGATGACATCGGCAACCTAAGCAAAGTTGAAATTTCCAAAGAGCAACACACAAAATGCCTATGCGGTTTGTATGCAATAATCTCCACTTCAAGAACTCATGAAAATTCGGGTAGATTGGATGCCCACTATATAAAGTAAATAATTGTAGGATTTCGAATAATTTACGTTCTATAAGAATTGTGTTGAAGAGCTGTGTTAGTGTGATGAGCAGGAAAAGTTATCTCATTGCAAATTCGATGCATGGGTTGATAAGATTTTTGACATTAAGTTAAAGAATGATGATTCAGTGAAGAATGTTGCCATGAGTGGTGGTGAGATTGTTGCTAATATTTCACCCATGTATGATACCAATAATGCTGGTTTGGAACACAAACTGATGGAGTTGCAAAATAGAATTGACTTGTTAGAGATTCAAAAAAATGTAGTCTCAAAAGCTGAAGGCAAGAGTAAATGTACGAATATAGTACTTGTTATCATGTTCTTTGCAGCGTTAGTGTTGATTTTGTCAGTTACAATAGCTATTTTGTAAGTTATATGTTAGTTTTTATTTAAGAGTTCACTGAAACGTGCATTGCAAATTTGTATGCTTTTTTTGTGATCTAAATTCTTGTGAGAAGAAGAAAATTTATGCAATATATCACCTTAAAAGTTTTATTCTAAAATGTTTGGTTGTTGACTTTTGTGAATTCAACAAAATCATATTGCTATATCATGTAGTCAAATGAATAATGAAAAAAAAGCAGCACCATTACTTATAAGTTCACTGATGATACGTAGCATGAAATGAATAATGGAAAAAAATAACAGCACCATTACTTATAACAGCAAATATATTACTTTAATGTCAAATAGCAACTTCAAAATATAGGATGCAAGTCACAGATTCAACCTAATAAAAATAACATAATTGTCACAGTAACAACTTAAATTAAAGTCAAAATTCAGCCATACATGAGCCGAAACATAATCCACAAAAAAAGTTTCATCTATACTAATCTCTCATCAATCCCTAAATTAAGAGTATTTCAAGTTTATGTCCATCAATTTAAAAGCTCATTACCAAAATACAAACCAAACTATTACATCAAAAAATATAATCATTTGTCTTCAGTCACTTCTGTCTCGGATGCTTGAACCAAGGATTGGGAATAAACTGGAACATTCTTGAGGTAGTGCCCTTACTTGCCGCTGCAATTGTTTCTTTCGAGACGCCTTGATTTAGTCTAGGTGGTGGAATAGGAGGTGGAGTGCTAGATTGGATTGGTACAAGATAATGTGGTGTAATGATAGGTTGCTTGGCTTTTGCACTTTAGAGAATTGTTGCTCCAGAATTTACTGATAGCATATGCAAAGAGTAAACAAAGTTGTGGTAGCAAACCTAACAGTGCAGTAACACAAATTGCAGATCTTTAACTCAAATTTTACTCACCATACTAGACACAGAACATGGCTTTCTTGGCTTTTTAATCCTCTCCACCTCATGTTCATAATCACATCTAACCCTCCTTTGATCATTATTTATATACGTAATTTTTCTCCCCTCTAAAATTACATGATCCTTAAGAGCATTCTTAAAACTTTCAATTGTGGCAAACTCCATTCCCAACTCAAAGTATAACTCCCCAAAATCCAACACCTTCATTAAATTGAGGGAATTCATACCTATCTCTCTCATCTTCAGAACTTTTCGAAGTCAACAATGTCTCTGATTCATACTAAAAAATTAGATCTTTTTCTTCAATATTTTTCTCAGTCTCATCTTCACCACTACTATTGGCAAGATCAGCAGCACTGGCAGCCCTAGAATTTAGCAATCCAACCCTTGTTCTGACAGTATTTGGCCCATTTGCAGTTGGGCCAGATGAGTTTGACTCATGACCTTTTTGTCCAGCATTATTTAGAGCCTTAGTGTTGAGCGGTGTGGAATTTAAAGTCCACAAACTAACCGGCAAGTGCACCGGGTCGTATCAAGTAATACCTCAGGTGAGTGAGGATCGATCCCACGAGAATTGATGGATCAAGCAACAATGATTGAGTGATTGACTTAGTTAGACAAGTAGAAAATGATGTTAAGGTCCGAAAAAATTAAACGGTAAAATCAGAGAATTAAAGGCAAACAATAAATTGATATGAAGAATACGGGAGAAAACAGTTAAGGTTTCAGAGTTGTTTATCTTCCAAATTTTTATTTCTTATCAACTATTTTAATCATACAAGATTCAATTCATGGCAAACTATATGTGACTAAACCCTAATTTCTTAGTAATTTAGTCTCCTCTAACCTAGTTAACCACCAATTCTTTGGTCACTTAATTTCAATTAGAGGTTTAACTCCAATTCTAGTTTATGTACCACAGAAATCATAATTATCCAAATATAAGAGGATTATATGTCACGTATCCCGTTAAGTCCAGATAATTAGTGATTTAGAAGGAATTGTTTTCAAACTGTTGTTCAAGTAAATTACTTTTCCAAGGTTTATAAGAACTCAAATAGAATAAGGGTTATTCTTCTGATCTATCCAAATCCTTAAGATGAAGAACGAAAAAAAATTCTTGAAATTGAAATCAATACATTAATTAAAATAGAAGAGTAATAGTATCAATCCATAGAATAAACAAAGCTCCTAACCTTAACAGTGGAGGCTTAGTTGCTCATGGCTCGGAGAGAAAACTAGGGTTCTAAAAACTGTAAACTGTAGAATGAGGTGCGTAAGAAAGAAGTTAGCCCGAAGGGCTGAATCTTTTCCTTTTTATATCAAATCCTAATAAATATAAAATATATTTTCTAAAACTAAATAATATTTTTTCTTATTTATAAATAAAATAAAGTTTTAATCAAAATAAAATAAAATCTTCGAATGAAAAGCTTGGAGGACGAATGGGACCACTGGATTCCTCAAGGTTGGCGCCTAACTTGGAAAATTTCAAGTTAGGCGCCACATTGGCCGCATGCAATTGCTAGTTCTTCTTTTAATTGGCGTGTAACTTGGAGAATCCCAAAGTTAGGCGCCACCAAGGCAGTACATCTGGGAGGCGTTAGGTGATCATGGTGTCTAACTTGGAGAACCCCAAGTTAGGCACCACCAAGGCCATAATTTCAAAAGAAAAAGTGTATACTATTATATATCATGAAAATCTCTGGAAGTTAGCTTTCCAATGCCACTAAAACCGCGTCATGTGGACCTTTGTAGCTCAAGTTATGCTCGTTGGAGTACAAGGAGGTAAGGGTTGACAGCATCATTTTCTTCTACACAAACTCTGTCAAATCCATCCGAATGCTACTTGAAATAACCCAAATTTGCACACAAATCAAAGTAGCATTCATAGTGGCTAAAAAGTATTTAAATCTTGATTAAACTTAACAAATTCGAATGTAAATTCAATAGTAAAAGATAGGAAAGATGCTCGCATCATTGGGCCTAGCAGCAACAACAGCCCTAGACTTGTTTGGACCTGCATACTCTGATCCAGAACCAGTAGCTCCATTAGTGTTTGTCTTGGCAGTTTTTTAGACACCCACACTTGGCTTAATTGTGCTTGGCCTAGCTGTAGCTTTCTTATTCTCTATTGAAGCCTTCCTTCTTGCACCTATATTTCTCTGTGAAATCTTCTTTCCTACACCATCTTCTATTTTTTTGCCAATTTTTCTAGTATTTCTCTTCACAATCAAACAGTCTGAGTCACTATCTTCATTCTCAAATCCTGTTGGGGGTGGTCTATATGGTTCATCCTCTGTTGTTTCATATCTGTCATCACTAGACTCTTCCTCAACATCTGCATTAGCATCAAAGTCCAAATTGATGTCCTCTAGTGGAGTGACCATTATCGGGTGATCGAAATATAGATAAAACTCATCAGTCTTCTAGTTCATCTGTTTATTCTCACGCAAATGATTAATCTCCAAATCTCCTTTTATAGGGTGCAACCCCTCTCCAAGTCAGGAGCATTAGAATCAAACCAGTACATAACCTTGTAATCCAAATAGCCCAAACCTTTGAACAGAATTTCCAGGTCAAAGACGCATATGAGGTCAATATCCATCTTAAAAAATTTGTCAACTTTTCCATCAATATACAGAAGAACTCCCTTGTTATCCCTTACAAAATGTCCACCGTGGTGGAAAACAGGAACTACATAATCCTCCATCTAACTGCAAGTACAACATACTTGAAATCAACAAACAAAATCATCAAACCCTAAACTACTCTATTTTGAGAATTTTTGTAAATGAACCCTAACCAAACAGTATACAGTCACAACATAACAACAAACCATTATACTCTATAATTGTCACAGAACAAAAACTCAAAATCCAACATACTCTGTAATGGTGACATTCAGCATTGTACTTAACTAATTTAAAATTCCATAAATCTATTCAACATAAGAAGAGAATACAAACTCACATTCCTCAATGAGCGTGTTCAACGGTCGTTACATCCACTCAATTGGGTCCTGTGCGCCAATCGTTGCTGCCGTTTTGGGAGCGACATGTCAACAGAGTCACCCAATGCTAGCGTTGAAAATCGAATTCTTTAACGATAATGACAATGATGCTCTGGGAGATTAGGTGTGATGCAATGACAACCACCTTCTCTGTAAAAGTTTGAAGAATGTGTGGGTTTGGTTTCTATTCGAGTAGAGAGGGGTTGAGGTAGAGGAGAAGAAGCGCGACCTTGTGTCTCCCACTAAAACTCAACGTCTGGTGCCAAGCCCTAAACGACACCGTTTTCATGAGATGGCTGGGGACTAATTTGTCCTTCTATGATACCTGTACATGTTGCTAGACACGCTGGAGAGTAACCGTGTTACTTCAGCTTTTTTCGGTGGCATAAAACAGAGAAATGGGTTTGGATATTGTTTTGGCCACCGGAGAGTAACCATGGAGACTGATTTGTGTATTAATTTTCTTCGGGGATTAAAACGTCCGATTTTAAAATCTTCGGAACTGATTTGGATAATTACTCTAAAAGAAATTATACATAAAGAAAAAAAAAAGAATTGAAATAACAAGAACGATAAAAATGATGATTCTTAGAATTTTATGTGGCCATTTATATATAGTAGACCAAAAGATCATAATTTTCTAACAAAATTAATTTATATTTATTGCATTCAATTTGAATAACTATAGTCCTTAATTCATAGATTTATTTTTTTTCCAAAGTTAGAAAAAAAACTCGAACCCGCGACCTCTAGGTGAGTATAGAAAAACTATGTTATTTAAACTATCTCATTGGCCATAGATCTATTATTTTAATGACTAATAAATTAATCAAATTAATTAATTAATACACATAATAAATCTGTTTTAATAAATTAAAAAAATAAATTAAGAAATACTACCAAATCAAATTGATATAAATTATAATAAATTATATGATATTTAAATATCTAATCAAATTAATTAATTGATATAATTAGTTTATCGTAATAACTTGTATTTAATGAGTTAAAAGAAACAAATTCTAAAACAAACATGCTACTTTAGCTCTATCATTAAATGCAAAAATCCAATTTTTATATAATAAAATAGATAGATTGTTAACATTTTTTCAGAAAATTAATAAAATATTCCAGGATTAATTGTTCCAATAATTATGTATCAACCAAACAAAGGGATAAATTTTCAAAGAAAAAAAAGAAGGATTCGTGATTGCTGGGAGTAGCATTCCCAGAAATCTTACCGAAAGGGTCTTTAGTCATTTCTCTCCTCCACGGAACCTTTAACGCTGTCAAACTTTTCCACTACTTCATTAAGAGCTACTACATCAAATCAAAATTAAGTTCATTTTGATTAATTATCCTTAGTAACAACAAATCCGATAACTAAATTACAGAACTGTTATCTCGTCTGTCATGTCTTGACTTCGATATTCATTAATGGTTGAATTTCCAGAGCCATCAAAATCCCAGAGCTCCATCACACGTCTTTGACATTGATATTCATGAATGGTCGAGTTCCTGGGAAATAGTGGCGGCCATAAAAAAATCACAATAATAAAATAAAATAAAAAAACTAATACATACAGCCACCAGAGATGCTAAAAGGTTTTATTTATTTAGTTTTTTGCTTACTGCTTGTCAAATACATACGATGCAGTATTTCCTGACTTCCTCTTCACTTGCCTCTATCAAATAATATGGCAGAAAATTGGGTTCAGATCTTGTGAACACTAAAACCTGAATCCTCTGATGTCATATTCTCGTTCCAATTCTCATATTCTTCCCCACCAAAGACCACTTGCTTGATTCCAACAAAACTATCGTAAAATAAATAAATAAATAAGTATCGAAAAGAATAAGATTAGAGCTCTCAACATTTCTTAGAAGAATATCCATTATAAAGATCATGAGTTTTACACCAAATAGATGTTAGGCATCTAATCTTATCCCATAAAATGTTCTTGTAAGAAAATCTGTCATGGAAGTACATGTATTACGCTCCAATCAAATAGTCCAAATAGTAGCGAAAAATGCACAATGCTGCAAACATTTTGGCTCTTTTTCTTCTAACAAACCAAGTCAATAGAAAATGTGAATTTGACACTGAATTTGCCTTCCACATAAAACAAATAAGGGGAGATAGTCTTATTAGACCTTTGAACTGGAACATGTATTCATAATTTCATATTAATTTTGACTAGATGGAAATAGCTTGTATTGGAGGAATGAGTGAAAAGTTGGAAGAATTTATAACTAAAACTACCAAAAGAGTCAAGAGACCATATTCTTTTGTAGGATTAGAAGACAAAGAAAAGCCATCAAGGAGACTGTAAGAACCTGGCATCTAGAGAAAGTGGAAGAATGAAACAGTAATAGAAGGGCAAGGGAGATGCAAATATCAGTGAGATATCACCCAATTTCCCAGCATTTGCTTGTATTATGCAGTAAAAGGACATAGTGATCCCAGCGAGTGATCCCACCAAGTATCCAAAGTGCCACACCAAAGGAAAACTTCATAATCTTTTCAATTGGTGTTTGCCACTCCTACTGAAATATGGAACAATGATAAGTAGTACAGAGATAACTAGAGAGTCAAGATTGAATGAGCGTGATGATCCTCATGTATCCTCAAGCTGGCATCAATGCTCGAGCTAAGTTTGGTCTCGGGAGGAAAATACACCCTTGACAACCTTGATCTGTGATCCCAACTCCCTCAATTGTCAAGGTAAGTGCAAAACCAGATTGCAAGCGGAATTAGCTAGTCCTCCAAGTGTCACCATTTGAGCAACCAAGTCCACCACTAGAGTATCAGTCGTGCATTATCTGAATATCTTCAATCAACGCATTTCACTGGGATATGAGATCCACAAGCCAGCCTCCACACTACTGTTTCACATGTCACTAGTGCCGTTTTATTTGTCAGTGTATTCTGGTCCCTTTTAGGTGCTTTGTTTCTTGTCTTTGGTACAAAGTTTACTATCATGGTATGTTCACGAGAAAATACCTTCCACTACTTCTGAAACTCAAGAAATCACCTTGTTTCTCTTATTCAAAATAGGCAAACATAGTAATGATCCTATGACAGGTATCTTCTCTAATACTCCATAAGTCACCCTAAAAGTTGAACTACAAGAATTTGTTAGCCTGGATTAAGCTTTTGTTCCTAGGTCAGACAAAATCATTTAAGTTCAAGTTTGAGGAGCAACAAAAAGTTTGATTCAGCAGAAGTTACCAACCCAATGGTGACTCAGCTCTCGCTTTCTATCTTTAAAAACTTACTCTTTACAGGACCCAAATACTAAACTTTAGAATATGACTCCATCTATTCACTAATAATATTCAGTGCAAATATGATATAGATTTGAAGTTAGCCTCTTATAAGCCAGGAGACCATGACATTATGATGTCTGTTAACTCAAGTACATGCAGCTGTAGAAGAAATGAAAATTTTCTGGTAACTTGATAATCTCCAGGGATTACTAACCAAGTCAGATATTGTTGGCATTTCATATTTTTTGCTTTATAGTTTCTAGATATCAACCAAGCATTGACCTAATGAATAAGCTCTATTTACTACTGTTATTGCTCATGCAAATTATAAAAAACTGTTTGTTTCCAGATGATTTTAGTTGGGGTGTTGCAGAATTGTAGTTTTTCTTTTCACTGTAAACGACTAAACTAATGTATCAATGGAATTGAGAGAAAGTAGAAATCATACTCAGAACTTATCTGTGTTAATGCATTTATCAAGACATCCAAAAGCAGCGGTTCACTGGTTCCAATATCTACCCTGTCATTTCACAACGAAAAATTATTAGTATTTGCACTTTAAATCCCGCTAATCTACAAACAGTTATTAACAAGGAAAGACTATACAACTAGTTCTGCACCATATTCGAGCCAAGTTGTCTTGAACCTCAAGATCCCCAATGTTGTAAAATGTAGTTGGCGTCACATTAGCTCCTTGAATAAAATCATAACTTGGCCGTTTCGTGATCGGAGATTGTGATAGCTGCAGGAATAATGATAATTCTATAAGCAACAATATCAAGCCTAAATTCCATTAAAAGAGAGTATTGCATCCTTGGAAGAAGAGAAAAATTTACTTGCATGTTCATCGAATTGCATCCACCAAGACGTCCAACAATATGCCACGATCGAATAGTCTGCAATGACCCACATTCAACAAAACATCCAGGCAGAAGCATATGCATCATGATGAATATGCAAAAACAACATAGACAAAGTTCCTTACATCACATATTAAGGAGATGTCTTTTTCCAGTGGTGTATTGTAAAATTCAAGCCATATATATGAGTTTGAAAAATCAAATCTGAAAACACCAATGTCAAAAGCCAATAAGAAAAATGAACATTTAATTATTATATCACACAGATACTGTTAATTAAGCAAAGTAGAGAACCACACATTCTAGCTATTAAGGAGGAAGAACCACTCCTTAAATACAATATCAAGCATCACATATTACCCGATGTGCAACTTTGGGCATCTCATAATACTCAAGTCCCTAACAATACACCGCCCCTGGAGAGTTGACGTCCAAAGCAGCTTCACTCTATCGACATTGACCAATGATAGCCACTTGGCTATCAGTTATCAGTGTTCGATATTCACCTTAATCCAGCCTAGAGTAGCCCTTTCCATGGCGCTGACAACTAGGCTCTAAAACCATTATTAAGTACTTAAGAAAAGTAGGGAACCCCACCTCAAAAGCTAGCTATTAAGGAAGGAAACCACTCTTCTTATCCCATACTACCCTATGAGGGACTATAGGCACCCAATATTACCGAAGTCACTAACTGATACCAACACAAAGCAAATACAAGAGGATCAGGTGGAAATATTGTCGAGATGAAGGATATGGTTGAGAACAAAACAAGTGGCCCAAATACAGTTACAGAAAGGGAATACAAGATTTGGTTACTGAAAACAGAAGACAGCATGTGATTAAATGAGTAACAGGAAGCAAGAACAGCACCTCTGTGCCACCCCAGCCCAAAAAAAGAAGAAACTGGGAACAAGAAGAGGAGAGCATGGTACGGCAGTGTAGCACTAATTCACCCATGCAATGAGAACTACACAAAAGGAACTCCAAATTGAGTTTTGATTTTTGTTGATAAATATTTTTGAAAAATTAGAAAAATAACGTAAATCTACTCGACATTAAAAATAGTCAAGTTCAGTGTAATTGATCATAAATAAAACAATAAAAAGTGACAAAGTATCATGACCCAAAAGAAGACACAGTACAACTTGGAACTTAAAACATCAAATCAACTAAAACAATGGGAGACATGACATTACTATTACTCCATTAGGAGGACCAAAAGTGTGTACCCCTAGTTGATATGATTTACCAAGCAAGCTAGACAGAGAGGATAGGCTAGGTACCATTCTTTGGAGTTTGGCAAGGATAAGATGACAAATTGGGCATGGCTATACAAGGGTTTAAGGTGAGAGTACATGCACCAAGTCCTGCTAGAGCCAATAGCAGCAGGACTCACATCCGTCGCCAATCAGTTATGATGAATTATGGTTTTGTAGGAAGATAGAATCTTTGGTAAAGGAGATCTAAGAATTATATGAATGAGTTAAACGGCTAAGAAAAAGGAGATTACATGGAGACCCAGAAAAGTAAAGGACAGAATGAATTCTCATTTTGTAGAAAGATGGTATTTAGTAAAAGAGATTAACCAATTATGAGAATGAGTAGAAGAGCTAAAAGAAAGGAGATTACATGAAAAACCAGAAATGATAAGGAATGAGCAGTGCCAACCCCTTTGAGATTGCCTTTTATAACCATTAGCTAAGGTGACAACTGGCAAACAACCCGAGTGGAGAAACTAGATAAAAGGGCTTTATTAACAGAGGCACGAATAGTGTCAATAAATAAAGAATCCAAAGACCGAAGAAATTAATTGAGGGAAACAATAAAAGAACTACAAATGACCAGAATAGAAATCGTGGAACTAGAGTTCTAGAGCAGTCAATGGCTTTAGATGCACATGAATGGTTTTACATGAAACAATTTAAACTTTTCAATGGTCTTTATTGTCAAATTCCTTCTATACTACCTGTAATAAGAAAAATTATACCACTATTAAGTATAATCGTATCATATACTTTTGACCAACAGAAATACTGCTCTAGTGTCATACACGATAGTAGGAAAGAGAAAATGACAGAGTAGTATAAATAAGTTGACCAATCCAATCACTATACCAATTTACTAACACCAATAATTTCAATGTCTCGACTATACATCTTTAGAACTTCATAATGATAAATCCTCACAACTTTGCAAAAACTTCTCAATGCAACAAATTATGCAAGCTCCCAATCCCTCTAACGAAAGCACCTTATTGTAAGATGATTACTGCGAATATAATGACAATTTATAATTTAATAAATGAAATAAAACATCAATAAAGTAAACACTAGTAACTCTCTTACAGAAAACTGAGAAAAACTGAAAACTTGACAAGAAACAGGAAACTGCATGCTGCCCAGTACAAACACATGACACACATTTGAATGTTTAAACATACTTGTTAACGGACACTTTCATTGGTACTCCTGATCCCGTCTTTGTGTGCAGTATTTTGTTCCTTTTTTTCCTAATTCTGTCTTCCATCTGCAAATCGAAATAGTTCATGTGACATAAACACAAACAATATCCCCAGCTTAACTGTCGGAATCTGTAGGTACAATAATTAGAACCCCAACTCATGTATTTAGGATAAATATAGATGTTTGTATATTTGCAAATATATCTATATTTACAATTCAATGTATATTTTATAGGACCGGTTCCATCACGTAGTGGTGAGACACGAATTTTATAAACCGTTCTCTTTTTTTTTCTCTCTATCAACAGCAACAAAATTCAAAGAAACTTGAAGCTACTCCTCCATATTTTTCTTTTTGATCCTTTTACTAGGATGATCCATTTTTCCCCCTCAATATGAAATGTAAGAAGGCCATCCTTAAAACATTGGGATCTAAATAACGCCTACTAGTACCAAGATAACATCTTACTACTCAATGCTAGAAATTATGGCACCATCTAATACATGAGTTACTTACTTTGGATTGAGCCTTTTGGGGATCATCTAGTAAACTCCCAAGAATATCAGCAACTTCTGGATCTCTCTCATGATCTTTCTCTGGCCTACCTGTAAATGGTCCTTGGCCATAATACCCACCAACATCATTATCTTCTTTTAACCCCTCTAAATCAATGTCTTTTGTTTTCCTTCTTCCATATATTTCTTGAGCCAAAGTCTCACTACTACCATCATCATCAGCAAGATCTTCCTTAATGAGATCTATATTGAAGTCCTCACCATTCAAGTTTGTAATCCCACCTCTAGAACAGCATAAGGGCAATTACAAGCCACCATTTTTACCAAGTAAAAGTGACATTTTTTATCGTTTAAAAAGGTAATTTTAACCGTTATTTTTACCGTGTTAAACAAATAAATTTTTGTTTAAAATTTCACAATAACAAAAAATCATAACCTAAAACAAAATATTACGTAATTCGTAAATAAAGTATTAAATATAACATAGAATTTTTTAGTATTAAAAATCAAAAGTAATAACTTCAATACAAATAAAGTATAAAATATAACATGATTTTTTAATTCTAAATGTCTTCACATAGATTGGCTCCAATTTCTAACAGTATCACATATATCTCATATATAAAACAAGGTAACTAGCTTGGCTAATACCTTGAAAGTAAGAAAATAATGGGGAAAAAGGATTGGTGCTTGCAATGGCATTGCATAGAGGAAGGCATGCAAAAGGATGTAAGATATTCATGTGTTGTGTGAGAAGCTTGTGAATTGTTTTCTGTTGGCTGAAGAATAAAATTTTAGCTTTCGGCCTCTATCAACCTGCAGCAGGATATTAGCAAGAATGAGTAAAGTATATCACATGAAACCAGCAAGTATTACCAATGTGGATAGGATAGCTCAAAATAAGAAATTAAATAAAATGCAAAAATAAAGTTAAAGCTGAGCTAATTTGAAATAAGTCAACCAAAGCCAACAAATTTGCAACTTGTAAGTTGTAGAAGAAAACATGTTAACCTAAACACATGTTCATCATGCAGAATACAAGCCCAAAATTAATGTCCATCATATGAAATAAGAATGAAGTGAAAAAAAGGTGGCAAATGGTCATAGCATGTAAAAAGGTTTCATGAGGAGAGAAGAAAATGAACGAAGTATTTGAACAACAAATGCACCGCTTGCCTCCTTCAGCAAATAAGCAGTTATTGAAATCAGCACTTAGTCACTAGTTCAACCACATACAGTTAAAGCTATCGGCACCCCAAAATTCATAAAACTTATAAGCTGATAACAAACATATTTTGCACAATTCCACAAGTTCAACAAGTAAATAAACAACACAAGTTCCCGATTAGAAATTTGAAACGCAATTAAATGACACAAGGGAGTCAATTGGATCTACTTGAGGTTTCTTTCTTTGTAAAATAATCTAAAGCTTCACGATATGTTAAAATTTTTCGTTTGAAGATGTTCTCCAATTATTACATATAAAACCAACAATGACCCTCAGATTGGACATATAAGGTTCTAAAATCCAGATTGGACATCAAACCACTCAAGCAACCAGGTCAAAAGTTCAGAGATCCAACCAATTGAACTGGGCCTCAACCGGATTCCACCAAATTATAGTAAAAATCTGTTGTATTACTTAATCTAATAGAGCAACTATGGGAGCAGGCCCCAAAGTTGGTGTGGGATGTTTTCAGGATGATTAGAGCATTTTTGCTTCAGAATGTATAATAATATATTCAAAATGTCAGTGTTTGGCTTAAATCCTAATTTGGGACAACATTGAATCCTTTCGAAACTTTTTGGGACAAAATTAGTACATTTGAAACGTTAGGGACCAAATTAAGATTTAGCCCAAACATTGAAGACTAAAATAGTACTTTACCCAAATACAAATGTCATTTCCCTCAAGCATGGACAAAGTAAAAGTTCAATAATCAAGTATGATTCTACAACACAACAAAAAGAAAGTTTTTGCTCAATAGATAAGGTTCAATATGTCATTAAACAAGTGATTTGAATCATTCTTTTTCTACCTATCTCAATCTATTGCTCAATCCTTTGCTTATTATTTAATATTACTATGCTAATAAGAAAAATCAGGCTGGTTTCTAAAGTAGTCTGAAAATTAGCTCAGGAAACCTAGGATAGGTGGAGCAACATATACATATCCGTAGCATCAACATATCGCATATTATCCTTACCAAATAAACTTTGGGTCAACAAGAGTGTTTGGTGAAATCATTTTTAAAATTTAAAAATTCTATAATAGACGTTAATATAAAAATTAAATTTGGATATTAATTAATGGATATGATTATATTAAACTCTTTAATTTTGATAAGCATAACTGCATAAGTCATCTTTGAAAAACTCCACCTTAGGTGCTTTCAAAAGCACCTCTATCTTTTAAAAGCTGCAAGTACAAGCACGTGATCTTTTTTATTTACCAAACGCAAAATGAGAAGTTTCTCTTCGAAAAGCTTTACCAAACCAAGTCTTAGTCTTGTATGCAAGAGGTAGGGGCCCAACATGTAACACCTTAACAAATTATTAGCATATGAAATAGAAATTCTGAGAAACTAGATTCTTCTGGAAGTTCCAATGGCAGTTTCAATAGTTTTCTAACATCATATCCAGTCTAATTCCAAACTATTCTGATCAAGTTATAAAAATTCTATCCAATGTGCAAGTTTTGACAATTCTTTGCCTTGCATTTATCCAATTGCAAATATTATTCTTATAATATATGTGGAACATACATAATCATAGCTTCAACGGAGCATTAACTTTACTCTTCATGTGTACACAGGCATTTCAAGTTTAAACTTACTATTCTCAATTACATCTTCAATCATGAAAGCAACTATCTCATTCTTTTATGATTTAAACCGTAATTCTTTTCTGTTGTTTGTGTACCAAGATTTGATGCCATTAATAGAAGAAATAACTCAATTTAAAGTTACAAAGCATTATGACAAAATTAAGAAGTATACACACAAGATGAAACTGTAGCAAGTTCTGAGACAAAATTTGTGGTGATGACATTGGAGTTGAATTTTGAAAATGGAACCAAAATTCATGCTTTTGCTTCTACTGAAATAAATTCAAATAAAATTTTCATTAAGAAAATAAAACATCATTAGCGACAAGGATTTCGGCAGCATCAACAACAACGATGGAAGTTTCAAAACAGAAGCTGCACCACTAGCAGCACTGCTTAAGAAACACCAGCAGCAGCAGCAACAAGACACGCAACAACGCGGCAAGGAAAAACAATGTAATAAACAAGAAACAGAAGCAGAAACCAGTACCAGTAAGAGAGACCGACTAACAGAAGGCGAACTGGAGGAGCAACGGCGAAATGGAGGAGAGGCAGCGAGATCGATGAGAAGAGACTGGCGTCGCCGTCGCAGAGAAGAGTGGTATCAGTCGGCGTTTAGGAGACAAGACGATGGACTCCGCAGTCGGACGTCGGCGCAGAGAAGAGGAAGAGTGGTATCGGCGTCGAAGAGAAGGTAGAATGGAAGAAGAAGAAGGTGGCCTCAGCGTCAAAGAAAGGGTAGAGTGAAAGTGGAGGACGTTAGACCTCAACACTCAACAGTGCCGCAGACCTCGGAAGAAGGAAAAATCTGTGTTTAGATAACTCTTTAGGGAAAGGATTCGGTGATACTGACATGTAATTTTATGTAAAACTAGACTTAGAAATTAATTTAAAATATATATTTTATAAAATATATAAATTAATTTAAAATTTAATAATTATAAAATTAAAAGTTTTTACAATAAAAAATTAACAAAATAATTAAACCTATTTTTTTATAAACTCGATTTGTTTTCTTCGTTTGTTCCAAAATTGATATTCAATTTTTGTTGAATTTCATCAACTAAGATATGTTTGACTTTTATCTTGTAAAATCATGCATATTTTTTTTATCATATTATTTTTTTGTTATTAGTTAAACAATAATATTTAAAATAAGATGTTGAGCTACTAACTAAAAACATTGGATAATATAAATTAAAACTAGTAGTCCTTAATATTTTCTCTATTATTATTAACTAAAAAAATATATTATGATTATTCATCTCAAGTAGTGAGTAGAAAAAATGAAAAATGCGACATAAAAATAAAAACAAAATGCTTTAGTTTGATAAACACAAAATTTGCATCATATATTAAAATATTTGACCATTTTATATGGGTAATATTTTTTTTAAAAGTTATGAGGGGGATTCAAACTCGCAACTTTTAAGTGAATATGAAAATATTATGCCATTTGAGTTATAGCTCGTTGATTTATATTAATAATATTGAACAAATGAAAAAGTAGGAAATAAATGAAATGCATAATTAAATAGTTTAATGTTAGATGTAATTAACAGAGTCCTCCAAATTGTTGTCAATATTAAAGAGTAATTTGACTGTATATGTAAAACTCATTTATATTATATTATATCAAAATTAAATTTATTAAAAATTACAAAGATTATTGTGACTAATTTCAAAATAAGAAAGAAAAAATGATAAATGCATTACTTGCAATGATATGTAAAGTATAATAGGATTAGAAAAAAAAATAATAATTCATATAAATAATATAAATGAGTCTTTAAGCTAAGTAATAAATGCATATATGAGCCTTTGTTTTTTTTTTCTTTTTCAAAATATTTTATGTTAGAAAAAAAAAACACTAATATTTTATGTTGTTGATACTTGATAGTAATCTGTATATATTTTTCAATCTCGTGTTTTATACTTCTTGTTTGTTCTATCAAAGAGATGTATTTTACATGTAGTCAAACTAAAAATTTAAAATTTTACTTCATTATTACTTTTAAAGTAACTTTTACACAATAATAATAATAATAATATCCATCACTAAGAAGTAAAAGACCAATTAACAAACCTAATACAATTACTTATAATCAATTAATCATCCGTCAAATGGTTACAAATGGCACAAATAATATCAGCAACGTGCTTCACATATTCAGCATATTTGGGTACGAAGAATGATCAGGAAAAACAGGATCAGATATTGGAATTGAAATGCGTCAAACACAATTCGTAATGATCTTTCGCATCTGAATCAGTTGAATTTCTTAACAGAGACTTAATGAGACTAATTGTGTTTGTAACGTTGGAACGAAGAACAACACCAATGGTGTAATTTGCAAGAGTAATTACTAATTAGATCTGCACGGTTTGTACCACTTTAGAATTTTGAACAAAACGAAGGGTGTAGGGTTGTGTTGCAAATTTTGTTCACTTCAACAATTTTGTTGGTTGCATTTGAGGATTGAACAAATAAAAGGAAGAGTAGCACCACTAGAGAAGAGAGTAGCGAAGGTTTGATATCCATAGCCATGTTGAAAAAGAAAAAATTACAGAGGATAATAATGGTAATACAAACTATTTGATTATTTTAGTTGAATTTGGATCTTTTAAATTTGAGATTTTCACTTTAAAGAATAAAATGAGATCTCCTACCTCTCTCATATTTTCTCTTGATTTCACTTATGAAATAAATGGTAATAAATCATATTTTATTTTTAAAAAAAAAATTCAAAATTTAGAGAATTTAAATTCATTTTAGTTTGTTCATATGTATATATCAATGTGAATCTATTTATAAACAAAAAAAAATTTGAAGAGATAACACTATAGATTACTACTAATACGGAGAATGATTCCCGAAAATTAGAATTTTGGAATGAAATTACTCTAATCAAAGATTTGTGTATTTACGATTTATTTTGAAACTTCAGGAGTAATAAGTGGCCACTTATGCTTTATGCGGACAACATTCTTTTGACCTTGACGGTGTAAATGCAATGTAAATATGTAATGAGTCTCCATGGAAATTGAAAAGTCATAATGACATATTAGGAGTCAAAGTTTTGACTAGTGGTCTTATATCCCGTGAGATAAATTGAAGAATATATATTATTGACCTGTTAGTTTGTCCTCTAATATTATGTCATATGGTAGATAACAACATTTTTCGTAAGAAACTAAGTCAATTTACGAAAGAAAAAAAAATTTTATCCAATGACTGATTAAAACTGAAGAACTAACTTGATAAATTTAAAAAATTGATAAACTAATTTTATTAGGAATTTGATTATATGGTAAAAACGGAAATATTAATATGCAAAATATAAATTAAGAGATTATATTACATGATGCATTAGAAAATAAAAGAGTGTAAATTTGAAGGGGCTCATTGTAAGAGGTGTTGATAATTTTATAAACATAAACTGAAGAGTTGCTAAAATTGTGAATTAACATGCAATAATCATCCTTGAAAACTAACTGAAACCGAAAAATATATTTACCTCAAAGTTTTTGAAATCCAAGAAATCCATCCGATTCATTTTGTCATAGAACCGCCCAGGTGTGCCAATAAGCCAATTAGTTCCTCTATCTTCTTCATGTCTGATTTCACTTCACCAGGTTGTGCAACATGATATATTTGATTTGATAGCTCCCTTGTGGGGGATATGATTATTCCTAGTACCTAGTATAAGCAAAAAATAAAATAAAAAACAAAAACATTAAAGATTACGTAATTAATCTAACTACAATCAAACTCAACAAAATATATGGCATTTAACATTATTTTTCTGTTTCTCATCCACCTCCTTTGTCAACATCAATACCATCATCTCCACCTATTGAGGCTGAACCCATAAGCATCCTTCCTCCTTTCTTTTAACCGGTTGTGAAAGTCTATTCTCCTAATTATTTATCCTGCCCCCAGTTTCATATAACCCTTTGTAAGCATGATAATATCAACCTTGCATGTATACACTTGATTTGGTTGTTGCAATAAGCCACTAACATGTATTGAACACATGAAAAAATAGTCCCTTCTACCTTAGAAACACCTTTGAGATGTTAGAACAGATGATCTAATCAATAATTTTCTTTGAAGCGCTGTGCAATTAACACTTTACGTAACAAACATCTATCTATGAAACTAAATTGTTGACAAAATTCATCATACAGAAAATTGTCTAGCTTTTCTTTTGGCTAAAACAGAATTCTTTTAAGTTTCATCTACAGGTTCTTTGTTGATTCTGGTGTGGCAATATAAGTTATGTTGGTCCAAACAAATCCTTCAATACATCTTCCAGACCTAGCATTCTTGTATATGGTGAATGCTTCTTCCATTATTTTGGCCTGGGAGAGCAACTCTGCTCTCTTTCTTCCAGATGGATGAGTGAAGAGATAGTCCCAAAGTGCCCACTCACCCTTGACTTTTCCCAGCTTCTCATACACTGTGGGCGCCACCCGTGGATCATATCCGGCGGAAGCAATTAAGAGCAGGCCAATGTAATCGGCTTCCATTTCCATCCTGAAAACAGGATTTAGTTATAAATATTTAAAAAAGGAAAAGTTTCCACTTCAACAAAATATCTACCAAGAAGAACAATTACAAGGAGCATGCATGATTATTTAAGTATAATCAGAAATTTAAAACAACATTGACATGCTGATAGATGGCACACAATAATGTCTCAAGGGAACTACAATTGAGGATGAATGAGGAAAGACATGTCAAAATTTGATTACTGTATCACAACACCAGAGTTTCAAATGAATTATTAAGTCCCATCTCACTCAGAAATTTTATTCAGAAAAGATATCAACTATCATTTACTCAATTGAAATGATGGTAAAGCATATGGTAAATGAAATGGAGTTCTTATTTGCTTGGAACTATCAAAACCTTCTATGAACTAATAATATGTTATGTGGAATAAAGCACTAAAGCAATCCACAACAGCATTCTACACTATTTAGAGAGCCATGAGCCCATGACAAACATAATGTTAAGTAAAATGCAACAAGTATAATCAAAGAACCACAGAGGAAATTGACTTATTAGAAAGACATGAACGAAGTTATACAGTCGATTGAATGGTAGGCTCAAGAAAAGAGAAGACATTATGGTGACGATTTCCGGGGTGACAAATCGATAAAGAATAAACTGCAGGATAGCAAACCACAATTTCTTCGTCATATATTCAGCGGTGTGTCGGGCCAAAGCATGACCAACCTAATTAAGAAGAAAAAACAGACAAATAAGCATAGATATCTTTCAAGAACCTCCTACAAATCTTAAACTGAAAAAAGAATTAGTTAAACAAAGCACAATTATACCTCATGTCCAATTATAGTAGCAATCTCAGCATCACTTTTAAAATGCTCTAACAATCCGGTGTATACAACAATCTTACCACCAGGTAGCCAAAAGGCATTGACTTCCGACTCATTGACAACAAGCACCTCCCAATTCAATCCATGGAGATGCGAGGCAGCTGCCCCTTTCTTTCTACTTTGCTGAACCCAACTGTCATCAAGGATTTCATCTTCCTTGTGCCAACCACTCTCTGCCTTACAATAAGCACTAGCATCACTCCAAACTTGTTCCTTGCTCAACCCTCTCTGCAAGGTATCAATGATTTCCATTGATATCATCCTTATCCTCACACTCTCAGGGTGTATGGGAGGCAAGATCCTTCCCTTAAAACTCGCCTTCTTTATCTCGAATTCAGCCTCACCAAGTTGCCTCTCCATGTCATTAGATAACAAAATGCAGCGGGTTCTCTTGGTATATGGAACTGTTTCTAAATCCCAAAAATGCATAGTAATCAATATCCCTGACCCAACCAACACAACAAAGAATACAAGTCTATGATTCCGAATATTTCGGTAGCGAACAATGATCAGTTGGCGAATCACTAGAAACACGACGAACGTTAACCATGATGCCATAACACCATCAGAAGCAGCATAATGCGCCATTGTCGTAACCGAAATGCGTCAAGTAATGATCTTTGGCATCTGAATCAGTTGAAGACTAATGGTGTTGGTAATATTGGAACGAAACAACACCGATTGTGTAATTTGCGAGGGTAATTAGATCGGCACCGTTTGCACTACCGGGGTTTGAGTTTAGAAATTTTTGAACAAAATGAAGGGTTTATAGGGTTTAGGGTTGTGTTGCACATTTTGTTCACTTCCACAATTTTGTTGGTTGCATTTGAGGATTGAACAAATAAAAGGAAGAGTAAGCGCCACTAGAGAAGAGAGTAACGAAGCTGTGATATCCATAGCCATGTTTGATAATAATAATAATAATAATAGTAATACAATCTATTTGATTATTTATAAACAAAAAAATTTGAAGAGACACATTCTGGATTACTACTAATAAGGAGAATGATTACCGAAATATTAATTAGAATGTTGGAACGAAATTACTTTAGTACCAATGATTTTTCGTTTTATTTTGAAACTAGAGGAGTAATAAATGGTCACTTATGCTTTATGCGGACAACATTCTTTTGACCGTGACCGTGACCGTGTAAATGCAATGTAAATATGTAACGAGTCTACATGGAAATTGAAAAGTCACAATGACATATTAGGAGTAAAAGTTTTGACTAGTGGTCTTATATCCCATGAGATAAATATGAAGTAAAGATTTATTTAATTTATTTTTATGTGAAATTAATAATTAAAAATTATTAGATAAATATATATTAAATTATTTAATAAATTTACATGAACATAATTAAAATAATAATTATATCATATGGTAGATAACATTTTTCATAAGAAATTAGTCAATTTGTGGGAAAAAGAAAACTCGTCCATTGACTGGTTAAAACTGAAGGACTAAGTTGATACCCAGATTTAAAAATTGAAGAACTAATTTTATTACAAATTTGATTATAGCGCAAAAACCAAAGAACAATTTGATTGGTATCTCACGATGAGCACTAGAATCAATGAATGGATGTAATATATATGTGACATGCAAAACATCGGGGTCAATGCAAAAGGTTGACATTTTGACTTTTTAGTGTTAACTGTTAAGTATATCGGCATTTATGATGCATTTGCTTTGTATTCTCTCTTTTTTTTTTATTAATCTAGTTGACCAGTCAATGACTTCAACGGATCGCGGAAATTTAAAATGAAACATTAACCGTCACTTAGTATGACATTAGACAAGCTATCATAGTTAAAAAAAGTGTTTTAAATAGTTTGGTTCTCCAAATTTGATCAAGGTTTTATTGTCATGGTAAGATTGGATTAGTTTTTAAAAAAATATTTATTTTTTTATTTTTCTACTACTAAAAAATAATAAAATAAATGTGAATTTATTTGTAAATTTTTTTTAAAAAAAATTATCGTAAATTTTATTGCGAATTTATCACTCATGAAAAATATGTAAAATTTTTGTTACAAATTGTAAGATTTATAGCAAATATCGTAGCTATTTTTTGCATCAAAAAGAGAAAAATATTACTTGCGAATTATTGTTGCAGATTTTATTTTTTGTGCAGTTGGCTGCATCAATTACTTACGATTTTTATTATAGATTAATTGTCTACAAAATTTGTTACAAAAAAATTAGCTACTATCTTTTTTGCAAATTTTGTTAGTCGTGAAGTTTATGTAATAATTACTTGCGAATTTTGCTGCAAATTTCATACATACAAAAAATTTGTAGCTAAAATTGCATCAAAATTAGACAAAAGTGTTTGATTTTTTCACAAAATTTCCTGCAAATTTTACAAGTTTTTTGCAGTAAAAGTCGCTAGTAAATTAGCTGCAAATTCCAAAATCCACAGCATGCAATAATTATCCATGAGCTCAAATGTTGCAGATTTAAATTAGGAGCAAAAGTCGCAGGAAACAAAATTATTTGCAATTTTCAATCAAAATTCGGAAAAAAAAATCGCAGCTAATATGTTGTTTTTAGTAGTATTTGAAAGAAAATTAATAGACAAAAATAAATTTTTTTATATTTGGATATATTTTTTAAAAAAAGTTTTTAAATATTAAAAACGTCTTTTGTTTTTTTTAAGCAAAGTTTTGTTAGCTTTTAGAAAAAGTAAATAGGTTTAAAATTAAATAAAAATATTTTATTTAAAAAAAATACTTTTTCGTTCAAAAAAATTAATCCAAACCAACACTGTCTCTCTAGAAATTAGTTTTAAAAATGTTTTGTCCTATCAGATTTTAATGTTAGAGTATAATTAAGATAAATTAAGATCAGTTAGCATCAATTATATTTATTTAGCATATCTGTATATTATAGGATATTACATTTTTATTGTTTTGATTCTTGTAATACCTATATATACAGATAAGCTAAATAAATATAATTGATATTTATTGATCTTGATTGATCGTAATTATACTCTAACTCTATGTTAGAAACGTAAGAGAGAGTACTAAAAAAAGGTTTGTGTGTATTCAAGTTGTGTAGAATAATACAGTATAAAAAGATATTTATAAATGCTAAGAGAATCGAAATAATAAAAATGTAATATCCTATAAGCCGCTATAATAAATATTCAAATATACTAAATAATTCTAATGAAAGTTAATTGATCATCATAATATATTCTAACATTCCCCCTCAAAGTTTGAAATTTATTTAAAACAACAAAATAAAGAAAAAAATTGCATCAACTAATAGAAAGGGTAGAAACAGAATTGTCGGAAAGAAAACTGCCGCAAAAAAGTGCAGACAGAACTACTACAAGGGAAACGCAGACAGAACTGTCGCAAGTGAAGCACAGACCAAAAATGCTACAGAAAAGCACAGGCGAAACTGGCGGAAGAAAAGTGCAGACAAAACTGTAAAAAAGATGATGAACTGTCGAAAGATGATGAAAAAATCTGATTTTTCTATGAAACTAGGTACGTAGCGGATGATAATGGTGTTTAATTCATTAAACATAGAAAGATACAAACAGAAATGATAGACTAATCGGTAAGATAAAAAAAAAAGATAAAAAACATAACAAAAGACAAGAAAAAATGACATAAAAAAATGTGAAAAATACGATGATTTTACCAAAAGAAAAATAACATATCCTCTTCAAAGAGGATACTATGGGCGGATACTATGTTAGAAAGGTAAGAGGGAGTAGTAAGAAAAAAGTGTGTGTATTCAAGTTAAGTAGAATATAATATAAAAGGTATTTATTATAGGTGCTAAGAGAATTAAAATAATAAAAATGTAATATCTTATAATAAATATTCAAATATACTAAATAATTTTAATAAAAATTAATTGATCTGTCAAACTACAAAATATGTGCATGCAAAGCAAGCTGGCCTCCTCAATCCCTTGCCGGTTCCTAAAGGGCCCTGGATGGAGCTCTCCATGGATTTCATAGTGCAATTGCCAAAATCAGCCGGGTACTCTGCGATAATGGTGGTGGTGGACTACTTTAGTAAAACAGCTCACTTTGAGCCGCTACGGGCGGGGTTCACCACTTCTTCAGTGGTCAAAATTTTCATTGCAGCTGTTATTAAACTCCATGGGTTTCCTTTGGTGATTGTCTCAGACAGGGATCCTATTTTTCTCAGTAAATTTTGGCGTAACCTGTTCGAGCATAGCGAAACACGCTTGCACTATAGCACTGCCTACCATCCACAGAGCGACGGTCAAACAGAAGTGACAAATCGTTCCCTGGAACAGTACCTTCGAGCATTTACCCATTCTCGGCCACAGTTATGGACGTCCTTTTTGCCTTGAGCTGAGTTTTGCTACAATGGATCGTTCCACTCTGCCACATTCAGATGACCCCACATGAGACACTCCACGGCTTTCCTATGAACCTGCTCCCTGGTTACATTCCTAGCACTTCTCCTGTGGTGGAAGTTGACTCCTTCTTGAGGACCCATGAAATTCTCAATGATGAATTGGGCTTCTATTTACACCAGGCTCGAAGCCGCATGAAGAAACAGGCAGATAAGCATCGCCGCGATCAAGAATTTCAAGAAGGAGAGTGGGTCTTGTTGAAGTTGAAGCCCTATCGGCAGATATCCCTCTTCCACAAGGAGCATCCAAAGCTGGGGAGACGATTCTTTGGGCCGTATCGAGTGCAGCGGCGTGTGGGAAAGCTGGCGTACCGATTAGAGCTCCCTGCCGGCAGTACTATTCACCCCGTCTTCCATGTTTCTATGTTGAAGAAGTTCCATGGAGAGCCGCCAGCAGAGGTACCCGTCCTGGCAGGTGCACCCGCCGCTTTTCAGCCTCTCTCATCTGCGATCATTGCATGCCGCACGGTGATCAAGGAGGGACAACCAGTTGAACAAGTATTATTAGATTGGGAGGGGACATCGAGGGATGAAACCACTTGGGTGAATAAAGAGGAGTTACAGAGAATGTTTTCTGATCTTGACCTTGAGGACAAGGTCATTGTTGGGGAAGGGATAGTTGATACAGTCACTACTCCAAACCCATCTCAGCAGCTAAATCCAACAAGGGAAGAAGAAGAGAGTAGCGACACTGACCCAATTGTTAACAAAAGAGAGCGAAAGATGCCATATTGGGATAGGGACTATGTAATGGGTAAATGAATGAGAGAGCATGGTAATAATAGACAAAGTTGTAAGGATCTGATAGGGATTTAAGGGAAAAAAAAGGAGAGAGAAAGGTAGGAACAATCTAGACAGTTAGTGAGGGAGTCATCCCTGACTCGAAGAGGGGAGAGTGAATTTCTGTTATTATTTTTGGTTCATCAATTCCATTTCCATTTTATTCCAATTTTGTTGATGTTTACTGACTTTGTTGATAATTGTGAAATTGCATTGTGCTCTAACATTTGGTACTTTCGTTGAGAGGGTTCTATCATGGAATCAGGAACTCCCATCTTCCGTTTGGAGGATGTATGCGAGCAGAACCGCTCGAAGATCGCAGCACTGCAACGGGGCCAGATTGAGACCATGGCTCAGCTCAATGGTACCCAGGAGCGTATCGATTCCGTCGAGACGTCAGTGAAGAACATTCAGAAAATGCTTCGGGATTCCTTGAAGCTGAAGCAGGTTGTTACTGATCGTGGGACTCCCGGCGATTTATCGGAGTACACAGCGGAATCACGACTTCCGAACTGGCCGAAGGGAATGAAAACAGAGCTACCCATGTTTGATGGTGAAAAGGTAGAGGAGTGGACGTTCCGTGCACGAGAATATTTTGAGCTCTATTCGGTGCCGGAGATATGGAGAGTTCGTATGCTCTCCTTCCACATGATGGGACCAGCATACACTTGGTATCGATGGTGCATCAACAACTCTATTAACCATACTTGGGAGAGTTTTTTGGAAGCACTCTGTGTTCGTTTCGGCCACAACATTTTCCATGATTCCAAGGCGGCTTTGAAAGAACTCAAGCAGGTGACTACCGTTTCGGCTTACCAACATCAATTCGAGGAACTCTCCAACCAGGTAACGGGGCTAAGTGAAGAGTGGCTGACATCCTTGTTTGTAGCTGGGCTGACAGAGATGCTGAAATGTGAGTTGATGCTGGCTAAACCGTGGTCATATGTTGAGTCGTGGCTCTTGCAAAGCTGCATGAGCAGAAGAATCAAGCGGGTGTACTGAATTTGAGACCGCACGGTGGTTGAGCAGCGGCAGGGAGTCTCACCATCTCAATTTGGCACTACAAGAAACCCTCCTACCCACGTGACATCTTTGGGTAAGGCCAGCAACACAGCCACTGCAGTGACCGCCAACCATCGTCGCTTATCGGCGGCCGAGATCAAACAAAGAAGGGATAAAGGGTTGTGTTACTATTGCGATGAGAAATACTCTACGGGTCATAAATGCAAGTCTTCTTACTTGCTGCTCGTTGGTGGTGAGGAGCTAGAAGAGCTAAAAAGAGACAGACCAAGTGACTTTCCACTCTCGGACCATGAACCACTCCATTCTTCCCCTGAACTCTCAGATTCAATGCTATGGTTGGAGCTTACCACCCGGAGACTATCCGAGTGGCAGGAACGTGTGAAGGGTTGCCGGTTATGGTGCTCGTTGATGGTGGCAGCACACATAACTTCATGAAGGAGTCCATTGCCAAGAGATTGAAGTTACCATTGACTCCGGTGCATCAACTGAATGTCTATGTGGGCAATGGTGAGTGCATCGGGTGTGCTTCCAAGTGCAATGATATCCCATTGCGCATGCAAGGGTATGGATTTCATTTGGAAACCTTTATCTTGGATATTAAAGGAGCGGACGTGGTGCTGGGCGTGCAACGATTGATGCAATTGGGTGACGTGACAATGAACTATATGCACTTGACCATGGAATTTAAGGTGGGTGATCTCACGGTTAAGCTGCAGGGTGAGAGGCTATTCCAACCTGGGGCAGTGGGCAATCGGGCTTTGAATAAAATGGTATCGGCTGACGTCATTGCTTCCTTCTTGCACTTGCGAGTCATTGATCCCTCAATTACAAGGCCACAAACTGAACAGGATGAAGCTGTCCAATTGTTGTTATCTGAATATCAAGAAGTTTTCAAAGAACCAGAAACCTTGCCACCTCCAAGAGAAATTGAGCATCAGATTCACTTACAACTGGGGGCTGACCCAGTCAATGTGCGACCATATCGCTACACACATTATCAGAAAGGAGAGATTGAGAGGCTAGTAGAGGAAATGTTGCAGTTCGGGGTAATCCGTGAAAGTCACAGCGCCTTCTCTAGTCCTGTGCTACTTGTACGCAAGAAAGATTGCAGTTGGCAGTTTTGTGTTGACTACCGAGCCCTTAATGCCATTACCATTAAAGATAAGTTTCCCATTCCCACTATTGATGAAATTCTCGATGAACTATTTGGTGCTGCTTATTTCTCCAAAATTGACTTGCGTTCGGGTTACCACCAGATTCAAGTTCGGGATGAGGACATTCCAAAGACCGCCTTCCGTACGCACCTTGGCCATTACGAATTTATGGTGATGCCTTTTGGTCTTACCAATGCCCCTTCGACATTTCAGGAAACCATGAATAAGGTGTTTCGGCCGTACATCCAGAAATTTATTGCAGTGTTTTTCAATGACATGCTTATTTATAGCAAATCCAAGGAAGAACACATTGCACATTTAAGAACAGCACTGGCAGTCCTACAACAACATCAATTTGTGGCCAAGCTCTCTAAATGTACATTTTTCCAACAAGAAGTTGAATACCTAGGCCATGTGGTGGGCAAGGAAGGAGTGCAGGTTGACAACTCCAAAATTAAGGCAATTGTTGAATGGCCCAAGCCAGTGAACTTGAAACAACTGCAGGGCTTTCTCGGCCTCACTGGGTACTATCGGAGGTTTGTCGCAAGGTATGCGCAACTGGCTGCTCCACTCACTGAACTTCTCAAACGCAATAATTTTCATTGGGAGCATGCAGTGGAGATTGCATTTGAGGAGTTGAAGTCAGCCCTTACTGGTACTCCAGTATTAGCCTTACCCGATTTCAATCTGCCATTTACGATTGAAACTGATGCGTCAACCCAAGGGATTGGTGCAGTGTTGTCCCAACAAGGGCATCTTCTTGCTTATTTTATTAAGAAACTTAGTAGAAAATTAAAGGTGGCATCAGCTTATATCAGGGAATTGTACGCTATTACCCAAGCAGTGGTGAAGTGGCGGCATTACTTACTAGGGCGCCGTTTCTGTATCAAGACAGATCACCAAGGCTTACGTGAATTAATGTCACAGGTGATGTTGACCCCTGAGCAGCAATTCTATCTTACCAAGCTTTTGGGATATGATTTTGAGGTCATATATCGTTCTGGCAAGACTAATAAGGCTGCTGATGCCTTATCTAGACAGGGTGATGGGAATCCAGAGGTGCAATTCCAGGCATTCTCAACTGTGCAATCCACATTATGGCCATTGCTCTTGAGCGCCACTGCAGAAGACCCAGAAACCCAATCAATGATAGCACAATATAACCAAGGGTCCATCAACCCTGAATTCCTATTCCAAGAAGGGTTGCTAACTTACCGGGGCAGAATTTGGGTGCCAAATTTTGAGGGTCTGCGCAATCAGTTACTCAAGGAGTTCCATTCTACACCCATGGTGGGACATTAAGGGGAACTAAAGACTTTTAAGGCCCTTGGTAGTGTCTTCTTTTGGCTTGGACTTCGTAGAGACATTCACAAACTGATTCAGGAATGTGAAACTTGTCAAACCACAAAATATGTGCCTGCAAAGTAAGCTGGCCTCCTCAACCCCTTGCCGGTTCCTAAAGGTCCCTGGATGGAGCTATCCATGGATTTCATAATGCAATTGCCAAAATCAGCCGGGTACTTTGCGATAATGGTGGTGGTGGACCGCTTTAGTAAAACAGCTCACTTTGAGCCGCTACGGGCAGGGTTCACCGCTTCTTCAGTGGCCAAAATTTTCATTGCAGCTGTTGTTAAACTTCATGGTTTTCCTTCGGTGATTGTCTCGGACAGGGATCCTATTTTCCTCAGCAAATTCTGGCGCAACCTGTTCGAGCACAGCGGAACGCACTTGCACTATAGCACTGCCTACCATCCACAGTGCGACGGTCAAACGGAAGTGACAAATCGTTCCCTGGAACAGTACCTTCGAGCATTTACCCATTCTCAGCCACAATTATGGACGTCCTTTTTGCCTTTGGGCTGAATTTTGCTACAATGGATCATTCCACTCTACCATCCAGATGACCCCACATGAGGCACTCCACGGCTTTCCCATGAACCTACTCCCTGGTTACATTCCTGGCACTTCTCCCGTGGTGGAAATTGACTCCTTCTTGAGGACCCGTGAAATTCTCAATGATGAATTGAGCTTCTATTTGCACCAGGCTCGAAGCCGCATGAAGAAACAGGCAGATAAGCATCGCCGCGATCAAGAATTTTGAGAAGGAGAGTGGATTTTGTTGAAATTAAAGCCCTATCGGCAGATATCCCTCTTCCACAAGGAGCATCCAAAGCTGGGGAGACGATTCTTTGGACCGTATCGAGTGCAACGACCTGTGGGAAAGCTGGCGTACCGATTAGAGCTCCCTGCCGGCAGCACCATTCACCCCGTCTTCTATGTTTCTATGTTGAAGAAGTTTTGTGGAGAGCCACCAACAGAGGTACCCGTCCTGGCGGGTGCACCCGCTGCTTTTCAGCCTCTCCCATCTGCAATTATTGCACGTCGTACGGTGATCAAGGAGGGACAACCAGTTGAACAAGTATTAGTAGATTGGGAGGGAACATCGAGGGATGAAACCACTTAGGTGAATAAAGAGGAGTTATAGAGGATGTTTTCTGTCTTGACCTTGAGGACAAGGTCATTGTTGGGGAGGGGATAGTTGATACAGTCACTATTCCAAGCCTATCTCAGCAGCTAAATTCAACAAGGGAAGAAGAAGAGAGTAGCAACACTGGCCCAATTGTTAACAAAAGAGAGCGAAAGATGCCATATTGGACTAGGGACTAATGGATAAATGAATGAGAGAGCATGGTAATAATAGACAAAATTATTAGAATCTGATAGGAATTTAAGGAGAGAGAAAAGTAGAAACAATCTAAACAGTTAGTGAGGGAGTCATCCCTAACTCAAAGTGGGGAGAATGAATTTCTATTATTGTTTTTAGTTCATCAATTTCATTTCCATTTTATTCCAATTCTATTGATGTTCACTGACTTAGTTGATAATTATAAAATTGCATTGTGCTCTAACATAATCCTAATATATTCTAATATTTAATATTATGTAAAAATAACTCACCATTACAAAAACCAAATTTTAGTACATTTTGTTGGAATATAAATTGACTATATGGTTATTGCACGTTAATTAATATTTTGGGTCACAATATTGTCACTTAGCTTTTATAATATTTCTCCATACATAATTTTTTAAATTATATATATGTTTGTATAAATTTATAAAAAAAATGATATTATCAAAAATAGAAGTGTCAATATATATTTCCTGTAATTTTGTTAATTATTCTGTTTTTAGAATTACAAATTTCACATCTTTGTATTTTTATTTTAGTACGTCATAAATTTATAACAAACATCTCACAAAAAATGGTTATTTTTCACACGTACATAAACTCCTCGATCTTTTAGAATTTACAGTTTACAAATAAATATTTGTCCTAAACTCACGTGATATCTCTCTAATCTAAATATTAATATGCAAAATATAAATTAAGAGATTATATTATATGATGCATTAGAAAATAAAAGAGTGTAAATTTTAAGGGGCTCGTTGTAAGAGATGCATGTTTGATAATTTTATAAATATAAACAAAAGAGTTTGTTGCTAAAATTGTGAATTAACATGCATGCAAGCAATAATCATCCTTGAAAACTAACTGTGAAATCAAAGGTTGTGTAACATGATATATTTGATTTGATAGCTCCTTTGTGGGGGATATGATTATTCCTAGTACCTAGTATAAGCAAAAAAATAAAATAAAATAATAAAATAAAATAAAAAACAAAAAGTCAAAAACATTACAGATTACATAATTAATCTAACTACAATCAAACTCAACAAAATATATGGCATTTAACACACACTTCTATATCCAGTAACCCCTATCCCAATTTTCGAGTCTTTCATTCCCCAAAGTAATAGCAACTAAAGGTTAACAATTTGCAACCATGAAAAAATCAGGTGATTAATAAATTATTAACAAACTCAAAAGAATTAACCATAATCAACACAAATTAACTTAGATAACAATTAACTCAAAAAATTAGTAATCAACCAAAATACCATTAATTCATAATAAAGTTTAAATTACATCTAACCTAATTTAATATTATTTAATTAATTTTTAATTATACTAAATTAATGTAACAAACTCTAATCACACACTTCATTAAAAAAATATTTAATAAAATCTTAAATAAATAAAAAATCTAAAAAAAATAAAAACTATACAAATTAAAATTACCTATGATAATGACTGCAAAATAATAAAAGCGTGGTGGTAATAGGAGGCAAGTAAAATCTAAGTGGTAGGGTTAAGGTTTAATTAGTAAATTTTAGGTGTAATATAACAAACAACTAAAAGAAAAAAAATAGACAACCTTACCTTTGACATGGTGGACTTCAGCAGTGATGGCGGCAACGTAGGGACAACCTCTGACAACAAGAGACATCACCAGCTGTGGCGGAGGCTTTCTATGGAGACTCTAGCAACAATGACAGTGACATGCTGATCGCGACAATGATGGAGCTAAGCGGCAATGATAGGTGGTGGCGCAACAACCTTTTAGAGAGAGATTTTGCATTTAAATTTTATCTCAAATTTACTGTTAGATTTACTAGCGAAAAAATTCAAAAGTAAGACATTCGTCATTGTTTAAATGTCGCGTTTCACTAATTTGTATATGTTATCGTGAAAAATTTTTTATACTAAATTTGACGCTAACAAAATTTATTTTTGCGCCTCTATTTATTGTTGGATTAAGTTACAAAATTTTAAATTGACGATAATTTATTTCAAAAATGTATTTTCACTTATAGTCATAAAAAAGTTTACTACTAAACCCTGGTAACATCTGTAGCTAAATTCGAGCGCAATTCTTGTACTGTGACAACGTAACAAGTATATATATATAAAATATAAA
>NC_029790.2:130366902-130368276 GCF_000816755.2 Arachis ipaensis
ACAAATAAAAAGTAAAAATTAAATAAAATATATATTTTAAAAAATTAATTTTAATGTACTTTTGATTGACTATTTTAATTTGATGTAAGTATAAAACTTCGTCAAAATTAAATTTATTAAAAGATTACAAAGACTATTTTGACTAAGTACTTTCAAAATAAGAAAAAAGATTGATGAATGCACAACTTGCGATTTAGCATTTTAGATGTGGGCCTTTGTTTTTTTCCTTTTCAATATATTTTATGTTAGTAAAAAATTTTAACATTATGTTCTTTCTTGACACACACTACACATTCTATCAGTGAGATGTATTTCACATAATCACATGTAAGTCAAACTAAAAATTCATAATTTTATTTCATTACTAAAAGTAACTTTTACATAATATCCGTCACTAAGAAGTACAAACCGAATTAATTAACCTACAATTACTTATAAATACCCATCAAATAGTTAGAAATGGCAGTAATAATATCAGCAACTTGCTTTACATATTCAGCATATTTTGGTAGCGAAGAATGATCAGGAAAAACAGGATCAGTTGGTGAATCACCAAAAACACAACCATCAACCACCGTCTTAACACCAGAAGCAGCAACATTAACACCTTGGTAATCCTTTGCCTTCAGCATTTTCTCAGCGTAGTCCACCTCGTGTAATGCGCCTTCTTCGTCGAAATGTGTCAAACACAATTGGTAATGATTCTTCGCATCTGAATTAGTTGAATTTCTTATCAGAAACTTAATGAGGCTAATTGTGTTTGTAACGTTGGAACGAACAACACCAATTGTGTAATTTGCAAGGGTAATTAGATCTGCACGGTTTGTACCACCGGGTTTTGAGTTTAGAATTTTTGAACAAAGTGAAGGGTTTACGGTTATGTTGCAAATTTTGTTCACTTCAACAATTTTGTTGGTTGCATTTGAGGATTGAGCAAATAAAAGGAAGAGCAGCGCCACTAGAGAAGAGAGTAGCGAAGGTTTGATATCCATGGCCATGTTGAAAAGGAAAAAAATTACAGAGGATAATAATAGTAATTAATACAAACTATTTGATTATTTTAGTTTGATGATGTATCAAGAATTCAAGATGAACCTATTTATCAATATTCCCGAAAAATTAATTAGAATTTAGGTACGAAAGATTTTCCGCTTTATTCTGAAACTTGAGCAGTAATAAGTGGCCACTTGTCTTTTACACGGACCACGTTCTTTTAACCTTGAGGTGTCTTGTGTCACGTTGTACTGGCCATTAGGTTGCTAGAATTAACTTATTTAAAAGATGATTATCTATTTACTTAATATACTAAAACTGGATTTTTTTTCGACTAATAAAGGTGAAGTGTCGATCTTTCGTCACTCCATATTCCATATT
>NC_029790.2:130369025-130373316 GCF_000816755.2 Arachis ipaensis
ATATATATATATATATATATATATATATAATGATTAATTTAGTGTCGTAAATATAATATTTTAAAATATCATAATTATCTAAAAATTAATACTTATATTTGACTTTCGTAAATAATAATAGAAAGAAAAGATATGGGAATAATGAATGTTACTAGAATCATGGTAAGAGATTATAATGTGAATAATAAATTACTCTGACGGGCCTTCTTATTTTCGAACATATAAATACCTAAAGTCTCCTAACGGTGGTTTTTCATTTTTTTTGGCAGGTGGTTTTTCATTTTACCTTTTTATTTCTTTGTCCTAAACAATTTTACAAACTATAATAATAGCTGCATACGAAATTGTTTATTTTACTCTTCGATTCTCATCACCATCTTCTCTTCTTCTTCCTTTTTTTCTTTGGTTTTAGGCTTATTATTAACGTTGTTGTTTCGGCAGCACTCTAATAAAAAAGAGGTCCTTTCTTATTATTCTCAATGCTTACCTAACACGTAACGATATTTACAAATTAATGTTGTGCGATAAATCAATTTTTGGTCAAGTCAATCATCCTATTGTATTTGTGACCAATAATATATATGTATGTGTTGATGAATATCTTTCTCTCTTTCATTTTTTTCCTCAACAAAATTTTTTTCTTTAATTATTTGTATTTGAATCTCTGTCTCGTGTGCTCTATTGTTACATGCAAAAATGAGGAGCATTTTATTTATTAGCAAATAATATAACGAAGATGCAAAAAAATGCAACATTATTATTTTAGATTGATTCAACTGAACGGTTGATTTTTAGTCCTTTTATGATGTTACCTTTTTTCTGTAGTTGGCTCATCCCGTTCCTTTTCTTTTTTCTTCTTTGCTTTTGACAACATATCCCAATGCATATATACTCCTGTATGTTTTACTTTGCTACACATTAGTTCATTGGATTTATTAAATACTACATATATATATTAACAATGATTCAAGCACAACTATTCACTTAATATACTAAAACTGAATTTTCTCCCAACTAATGAAAGTGAGGTGTCAATTCTTTGTGAATTTATTTTTTTTGTTAAAATAGATGCACTATTTCTCCCCATAACTTCATAGTATGACTCATAAGCTTAATCCCTCTATAGTTTCCGCAACTTTGTATATCCCCCTTATTCTTGTAGATAGGTACCAAGGTGCTCTTTCTCCACTCATCAGGCATCTTCTTTGACCTTAAAATCTCGTTAAAAAGCTTGGTTAACCAGTTGATGCATTTTTCTCCAAAACCCTTCCAAACCTCAATCGGGATATTATCAGGTCCTACTGCCCTGCCATTTTTCATCTGCTTTAGAGCCTCTTTTACCTCGAAGTCTCGAATCCTTCGATAGTAGTTAAAGTTTTGATCTTCTTCCCTTGTGCATAATCGACCAAGGCTCGGAAGAGTCTTCTGTCCCTCATTAAATAACTCGTAGAAGTAGCTCTTCCACCTTTCATTAATCTTTTCCTCTTGAGCCAACACCTCTCCATCCTTATCCTTTATGCACTTAACCTGATCCAAATCTCTCGTTCTTCTTTCAAATATATTTTTAAAAGGATTAAGATATCAATAATTAAAAATAAAAAAATAAACATAAATTTATAATTTTAATTGCCATAAATATGATACTAACGTTAATGGTGGTAAATTGATATTGATATTAATAATTAATTTTTATAATTATTTTTGTACTACTAAAGACTATATATAGTTTTTTTTTTTTGCGATTCGTGAGTCTAAATCTAAGAGCTAAAGCATTCAGTTTATAAATAGAGTTTAATTTTGATGCACTGACAGTGTAAAGCGTTTTACATAGTCGTGCAATCATATCCGTTTTTTTGGATGACCATTCACGCGGTCAATGTGAAAAATAGTTATTTTTAGTGATATGTTATTACGTAATTGGATGCACGCGTAAAACTACTTTACACTGTTAGTGCATCAAAATTAAATTCTTATAAATCTTTGTAGTTCGTATTTTAAGTTAATTTTATAAGTACACCATTCCACATGTCAAAGACAATTCTTTTTAATAGCTTTGTAGATGCTAATAACTTTTATATTTAAATTGTTTTCCAATACGATAAAATTCATTGTTCAATTAAGAATTATTTGATAAAAATGTTTGAAAATGAATTGGTAGAAAGAAATGTCTATTTCTTCTCAAATTTTGAGATTGAGAAATCAAGTGGAATATATCGATCTTCCGACTGCACACACGTGCAAAATATCTTTTAAGAATTAGTCATGTATAGTACATACGGCTGACGATCGTAAAATTTCGGATGATACATTTTAATTCGCTTGCCCATGATGATATATTGAAACAAACAAATGAACGATTCTACTTATTTGGTACATAGTTAATTTATATTAACCCACATACACAAAATTTTTTTCCTTTTAATTTTAAGTTTCGTCAAAAAATTGTATAATAGCATCATTTTATTGATAACAATAATTTTAACAGTATATTTATTAAAATATTTGAAATTGTATTATGACTTTTTTTAAAAGTATATCCTTTTATTAATATACTACTATTAGTTTTATCGTTTAACATAAAATAAATGAGTAAATTCTCTTTATTTTATACACATACAAAGTTATAATTTCTTATATTATTCACTTATTTGTCCTTAATTTTGTACTTTTAATTCAATTTTTTTGTTAAATTAGATGTTATTAGACTCTTGACTGGAAAAGAAAAATTTATATCATGGTCAAAAGTAGAGAGAAATGACTAATACATTGTGATTGATTTTCATGATTTGCGGTATGTAAAATTTTAATATTTTAATATGAAAAATATCTTTTGGTAATAATTATGTGTTGTAGTGCAAAATCTTTTATTTTTATGTATTACTACTTATTTCTTTTAATTCTCGCTTTCATTCAAAAATGAGAAAAAAAAATAAGATGTCCGCTGTGGGATCAATTTATAATATAATTACTTGATTATCTATATGATCACCAAACAACTGAATACATAATTATTCTCTAATTTACAAAATTTAACAAAAGCATTGGTAAGCATATTGATTTAGTATTTATTTATATATTTTTTTATTTATGTTATATTTAATTTATAATTATATTATATCTATTTTTATCAATATATTTTTTAAAAAATACCATTAATATTAGTACATGGTGTAATAAATAAATTGAATAATAGAAACACGTAATTATATGTTTTTTTCAGTCAAAATTTAGTAAGATACTGTAATTTAGACTTGCAATATTAGTATATTAATAATGAAGTGGAAAAAAAAATATAATATCATATCAAAAAACTTTTTTAAATCATAATTATAATTTATTATTGAAATCATAATTTAAATATTTTAAACGGGATAATTTTATTTAGAGAATTCATAATTCAAACATAATTTTTATACATTTAATAGCTACATTTAAATTAATACACTTAATACCATATTAAAAAAATGAACAATGCACATCATATTATTTATTTATTAATTAAATTATTACAATTTAAATTAATTTTAATAGATTAATTTAAAATTATAATTTTAATTTTATCACGTGCATGGCACGGGTTATTATACTTGTTATTATTCTTAATTTTAGGACAAATTAAGTATATAAATTGTTTGAAAATTAAATTTACTAGATTACAACTTTTTAACATAATAGATAAAATTATAACTTTTTCATATTTATAAAAATTACTAGTGGTTTCTAGTAAGACGTTATTCACTACAAGATATAACAGTTTACGTGAGATTTTGTGCTCAAAAAAATTTTGCTGACTAAAAGCCTATAGGAGTTTATGAAGGAATATTGTCTTGCATAAACTATGGCACATAGCAGCGGTGTATGTATAAGGAGATTGTCTACATAGATAAATAACTCAAAAAATATAATTTTTTTACACAAAAAAATAAATATTTAAATAATGACAATGCCAAAAAAATTATTGTATAGTTAGTGTTTGGTGTTTTATTATGTATAATATGGTAGCGGGTGAAAATAGAAAACAAAATTTCATGTAAAAAAAATAAAATTAAAACTGAGATTTCATACTACACACAATATTAAATACAAATTTAATAATAAAAATAGAGTGATCAAATATAAAAAAAAATTTATGAAAGTAGCACAATGACCTTTTTTATAAATGGTTTTAATTTGATATAAATTTTTATTTTGATAAAAAAAATCGTATAAACTTTTTAAATGATTTTATTTTGATATAACAATCAAATCAATGTTCTTTTGTTTTTTGTTTTTTATATTAAGTTATAAGAAG
>NC_029790.2:130373356-130382522 GCF_000816755.2 Arachis ipaensis
CAATTTCATTTTTATTTCTCTTTGATGCAATACAATAATGAATTTTTTATTTAAATAAATAAAATAAATATGGTAATTACTGAAATAAATATTTTAAAAAATAATTACCGAAATAAATTCCTTTCTCTTATCTCGTTTACACTGTAAATGAGATAATTTTGCACGATAAACGAGATAAAACACGTGAACGTGATACGTGTATATCTCGTTTATAGGGGAGACAAATTTTCAGCAGCTATAAAAAAGATGGATAACTCTTGGCATTCTTCACACACATTTTATATCTTTTTCTGTCCAATTTTTCTCACAAAAATAAGGCAACAATGGTCAGTAACAACGTGTACATAGTTGGGTGTATTTACCCCAATTGTCATATGAAAAATAGCGACAACGGAGTAATATTTGAATGTGACAATTCGATACTGTTGCGGACTCAGCGTGTAAGTACGTTGTCGGAGTTGAAGAGTTTGATATTGAGCAACCTCGGTGGTACAAAAACGAGGGAGGTCGGAAGGGTGGGGTATAGGTTGTTGGCACCCATGGGTAATGGAGTTTTCCGGTTTCGACTATTTCGACTTTTAGGGGACGAGCATGTGCGGCTTATGTTCGACATCCATGGGAGAATCATGGCGGAACAAGTGATGGATCTTTCTGTCGAGGTTGGAGATGTTGGTCGTGGTGGTTCTGTACACTCGACCTATGTACAAGACGACTGACCTCTCGCACCACCACCCATTCATGTCGCCATTGCAGTGGAAGAGGTGGAGGAGGGTGACGAAGAGTCAGATGAAGAATACGTGGCGGATAGTGTCGACAGTGATTCTTCCGAAGGGGGTGAGGAGGAAGAGTTTGTACCGGAGACGCCTGCTGAGATTGTGGCGCGCCATGTCTTACCTCCACCCCCACCCAATTTCGACGCTATTGGCAGTACCAAGTCACTATCACAGTCTGGATCTGGATGCCATGCATGAGACTATGAGAGAACTCTGTTTTTCAACATGGAGAAAGAGGATTACAACCTAAACGGTGGGGTAGAATTTCGGACCGGCCACAGTTCAAATGCCGATATGCAGTACTGCAGGGTGTGAAAAACTACAGTATTCACTGGTCTGCTGAGTACCGAGTGATCGAGTTAGACCGATTATAGTACCATGTGCAATGCCGTCAAGCTGCGAATAGGTGTCAATGGAGTCTCTGTATTGCCCTTCGATAGAACCTCTGATACTGATGAGTTCAAATTTAATTGAGCTTTTGAGTACTTCTGTGCAATATATTTAGTAGTTTTCAAATATGGCTAAACCAATGCTTTTCTATTGCGTTAGGGAGGTCCAAAGGGTTGGTGGAGCGCATAGTTGTTTAGCAGTTGGATAGCAGTTTCATCTATAAGGTCATACTGCTGTTGATATAGTCCAACCCCTCCGTCAGCATCCTGGTCCTACAGCCAAACAAGCTTTAGCGTGAACGACTCCTTCCTTTGTGCGGCCTGCTGTAGAGTCACCGGAGGCCTAGCACCCAGCAGCCGCTCCACCAATTGCCACGTCTCCGTCTAGTACCACCTACCGAAGTCACGGAGGCATCCCTCGATTGGAGCCCGTGTGCGCGTAGTCCTAGGTGGTACGCCACGTCCTGCAGGGTGATAGTGACCTCACCCCACAGGAGATGAAACGTGTGGGTCTCCGGATGTCATCACTCCACGAGTGCCATAATCAGAAACTTGTCAAATGTGAAATCTCTGAGGGGCACCGTGTCGCCAAATCCAGCCTCAACCAGATACAGAACGATAGCTTCCGGTGGAGAAGGGTATGACTCACTCGTCGGGGGAGTAGAAGGCGAGACCTCTAAAGAAAAAAATTTAGAATTATAAAGAAATATTTTTAAAACTTTAATTGGGTCTTCAACGTTTAACAGTCCTTACATCTTTAATTACTTGTTTTTAAACAAATATTATTCTGTTGATTTTAATATATTTAGTACTAAAAAAAACCTAACTAAAATATTATAATAAGTGGTAACAACCTACCATAGGTAAAATAGAGTTCTAAACTAATATTTATGTAGTAGTAATAACCTTCCACAATTAAATAGAGTTTCAATTTCTACAAGCAACCTATTTCTATTCGCGACTATCCTAACCATGGCTACATACAAAAATGTCTGTACAGGATTGCACAAAATTCAACACAAAACTAACCTCAAAGTCGGCTGTCCCGATATAATGCGAAGTCTCGTTCAACCTGTTGATGTCTCCATCGTTACCAATTGCGCGCGCTATCGTCGTATGTATCGATAATATGGTTAGAAAGGGATAAAAGAGACGAGAAAGTCGTTGAAAAGTTCAAACAGGACCCGATCAAAGACGGTGAACAACATCTATTTAAAGACGTCTCCCAGTCATATCTCGTTTACAGTGTAAACGAGATAGGCTTGCACGTATCTGTAAACGAGATATACACTTGTCACGTTCACATGTCTTATAAACAAAATAAGAGAGAAAAATTTATTTCAATAATTATTTTTTAAAATATTTATTTCCGTAATTATCATATTTATTTTATTTATTAAAATAAAAAATTCGAACAAGAACAATTTTGTTATTAAATTTGTCTTTAACATTATGTGTGGTATAAAATCACAGTTTTAATTTTATTTTTTTTTCACATATGATCTTATTTTTATATAATTTGCTATTTTCTATAATACAGCAAATCTTAGACTATAACAAAATATACCTGACACATATTTCATATTTATTTTCTATTTTTTTACCTACCATGCACAATAAAACACTAAACACTAATTATACAATAATTTTTTCACCTACCACATTCTATTCAACAAAATATTTTTATTTTATATTAATCATTTTGTACTACCAAAATCTATGTGAAACGAATCCTTAATCATCATTTAAATAAGATAATTAAGTTTAAAATGTAATTTTATTGTTCTCAATGTTTGATACAGTACAATAATTATACTTTAAATATAAATTAATTATATTTTATTATATCTTAAAAATTGTCTGTATATTAGTTGTGCTGTGCTAGGGCTAGTTGTGCTGTGCTAGGGCTATTCTTTGGAGAATCCTAATTTGTGAACACACGTTCACCTTTATGCCACATTGGTTTATTAGTGAGGCATAATTCTACTGCATCTCAACTGAAGATTGCGGGAGAGATCCTATTTGTTTTCTCTTCAATTGAGGATTCCATTAATCTGCATCACAATAAGAAAATTGTGGAAGAGTTTCACTTCGTTCTTCATCACAAAAAGACATCTTATTTAACCAATAAATGGCACCAGAGGAAGTAAGGCAAACACAAAATTCATATTAGGAGAAGAGGAGATAGTATACATGGAAGAGCAAGATGTACGTGAAGGAATTGAAAATTGCTCAAGAAGTCTAATAGGAAGACTCATGGCGGATAGAGGCTTTAGTGGGGGCATAATGGAGGCAGCACTTAGTGCAATCTGAAACCCTCCCGATGGCTTTCGAGTCAAAGCTCATGGTGACAATGTATTTCAGTTCTTTTTCGAACGCGAATCTGACGGCATAAAGATAGAAAAGGGATCCCCTTGACTCTTTAAACAGTTTGTGATTCAAGAAAAACGATGGAGTGCAACTGTCAAAATAGAAGAAGAAGACTTCACACGGATTCCAATGTGGGTGCAAATGTGAGGACTATCAGAATATTGCAAGACTAAGGATGCAGCAAGAAAAATCGGAGAAAGACTAGGAGAGATTATTGATGCTAACACTTTTAGTATGAAAGGGAAGGAAGATAGAATAATGAAAGTAAGGGTGAACCTAGATATTACCAAAACCTTAGACAATCAATCAAAATCTCTAGTCCCTATAAATCCATCTTTAAAATCCAGCTGAGAAAATAGGACTTTACTGCTACTATTGCGAATACATAGGACATGAAAGCAGAAATTGCTTTAAATTTATTGAAGCTGCTGCAACAGATCAAGGGGTAAAAGAGGCATGGAGCTCAGAGTTGAGAGCCACTTAAATAGGATGGAGACTTAAAGACCAAAAAAAAACTCAAACCAAAAGAACACCAAACGTGAATCAATTCAACACAAGCCTTCTATGAAAACAACATCTGTAAACCTCCTAAAAAGTTTTTCAAACCTTGCAGGTAATGAGACAAATAAAGTCCCACTAAACCCCCAAAACCAATTAACCCTGGTCCATATTGAACCTCATCTTGACCACCACACATTTCAATATACTAAGCAATAACATCAAAACTTAAACCAAAATACAGAACCAGACCCCTCACACAACCACCACGTCCTACCTCCCACCAATACACGATATTACACTAATTATGCCTTACCCGAACCAATTCCAGCAGTGAAACAAGACCATGGAGGAATGCAAATTGTCTCAAATGTTGAACTCACATTGGGCGGTAGCAATAATATGAAAGGAGGAAGTAGAAAAAGGTTAAAACTAAAACATCTAACAAGAAACGAGGAAGCAAGAGAGAGACTATTTGTTAGATTCGGCCGTAAAAGAATTTCAGAACACAAATCTTGCTGAAGGGGAGCAGGGTGTCATCCCAAGATGGGCACCCCAACAGTCATGAAGATGTACACATGGAACTACCGGGGTTTTGAGAAACCTGATAGTTCACAACATCATCAAAGGGATGCAAATTTCTCATTTTCCTGAGGTGCTGTTTCTTTCTGAGTGAAACAAAGCAACAACCCTCATTTGTTGAAAGACAATTAAAGAAATGTGGTGTAAGGTGTTGATGGATTGAATCATATCCATAAATCTATAGTATTTATCTATATTCGATCCGTAATTTGCATATATAATCCGATCAACAACATAATTTAATAGAATCTATAATCTAATTGAATCAGATCATGTATATCAGATCTATATCCACATATTTGATTTGTATATCCATATTAAAAAATAAATAAATAATATATATGTTATTTTTATGTTTTATTTCAATTAATAATTATTATTTATATATGTTATATTATTTTATTTTTTGTTATTTAAAAAAATTAGTTTAATAATATTTTAAGATTGATATTATCTTTTTTTTCTAGTGGGTGCGTGATTGAGGACTAGGGTTCTTCTCTCAATTTCAAAGTTTGGTTCAGAGAAGAGAAGAGAAGAGAGGACTGTGTGAGACTGTGAGTGTAGTCAGTCGCGAAGAGGATTTAGGATTTTAGGGTTTTCTTTTTTTTTTTCTTTTGTTTCTTTCTAAAGATAAAACGGCGCCATTTAAAAAAAATTTTTCGAACCGAAAATCCTTCAAAAAATCGGCCAATTCTATTGGTTTATCGGTTAACCACCGATTCGACTAGTTCTATGATCGATTTTTTACCAAACAATTTATAGGTCTAGCCGGATCGATCTGGTAATTGGTTTTTGGTTAATCTGGTTGAATCGGTCGATTCGATTCGATTTTCAGAACAATTATTTTGGTTCGAATGACGATTTTTTAAAACTAAATTAAACTTTAGGGATGATTTTATAAGCAAAAAAGGTTGGGGACGAAAAAAATTTTTAACCCCTACCTTAAGAACTAAAATCGTACTTAACCCTAAAGAAAAAATATGTGTATTCAAGTTAAGTAGAATGATATAATATAAAAGAGTATTTATAAATGTTAAGAGAATTAAAATAATAAAAACGTAATATCTTATAATAAATATTTAAATATATTAAATAATTCTAATAAAAACTAATTGATCCTAATATATTCTGATAATAGCATTATTTTTTCTTAGTTGATGAAATATGAATTTCTTCCCATGTCGACACTTATTATTTGTGTATATATATAAGTTTTGGTAATTTTTTAATTAATGTAATTTAGAGACGTAATAAATTTTCACAATAGTATATGAAAGGGGAAAATGATATTTTTACTAAACAAATAATATGCTTGATTAAATGACAATATACAAAACTTATTACACAATATAATAACGATTAGAAAAACTAAATTTTAGTATATTTTGTTGGAATATAAATTGACAATATGATTATTGCACGTTAAATAATTTGGGTAACAATATTGTCACCTAGCTTTTATAATATTTCTCTATACATAATTTTTTAAATTATATGTTTGTATAAATTTATAAAAAAAATGATATTGTCAAAATAGAAGTGTGAATATATATTTCCTGTAATTTTGTTAATTATTCTCTTTTTAGAATTACAAATTCATATATTTGTATTTTTATTTTAGTACATAACAAATTTATAACAAACATCTCATCAAAAATAGTTATTTTTCACACGTACATTCTTAATGAGTTAGATAAAATATTAGATAAAATTAAAAGTATTTATACAATAAAATAATACTAAAATAAAATTTTAAAAAAAATAAAATTTATATATAATTTATATATAAAAAATTAAAATTAGAGGGAGATGGCCCCTTTTCTTATCATGTGGCTCCGGCACTACCTTAATGTACATAAACTCCTTAATCTTGTAGAATTTACAGTTTACAAATAAATATTTGTCCTAAATTTACGTGTTGTCTCTCTAACCTAAATATTAATATGCAGAATATAAATTAAGAGGTTATATTATATGATGCATTAAAAAATAGAAGAGTGTAAATTTTAAGGGGCTCGTTGTAAGAGATGTTTGATAATTTTATAAATATAAACAAAAGAGTTTGTTGCTAAAATTGTGAATTAACATGCAATAATCATCCTTGAAAACTAACTGTAAAACCGAAAAATATATGTACCTCAAAGTTTTTGAAATTCCGGAACTCCATCCGATTCATGTGATAGAACCGCCTAGGTGTGCCAACTAGTATGTTAGCGCCTTCTTTCTCTAACTTCTTCATGTCTGATTTCACTTCAACCCCACCAACAAGCAGCATAGACTTAACATTCGCTAAAGTTGGAATGAAAGGTTGTGCAACATGCATGATATATTTGATTTAATAGTTCCTTTGTGGAGGATCTGATTATTCATACTACCTAGTATAAGCAAAAAATAAAATAAAATAAAAAACAAAAATAAAAAGTAAAAACTATTTACAGATATTACATAATTAGAATTAGTTTGCTGCAAAATAATTAAACCTTTAATGTATATAAGATAATAGAAGGAAGATTCAGTGAATCCACCGCGAAAAAAAGTAATTTTTTTTGTATATTAAAAAAATTTTGGTTTAATTTTCAATCCTTGGATTTTATGATATTTTTTAAAATTATGGGAGTAAGACAATACGCCTCCCTTGTATTGATAATAAGCCTCCTTATATTGTATATTTTAATTAAAATATACAATACAAGTGGGGTATAACACCATACCACACAGAATTTTACACTTAGGATGTAAAATAGAGGTGGCGAGGCGCTACGATCTCTAAAATAAAATACATACATATAATAGCAGAAAGAATATAATAAACTAGGAGTCTTGAAAAAAAGGTAAAACAAAATCGCAAAATAAAAAGCACAACGCTCCGGAAACGAGATTTCTTGCGTGCCAAGAAACCTGAAGATCATAGGTATAAGAGTAAAGCATCGTTTTTGTCCCCAACATTTGGGGTAAGTCTCAAAGTTGTCCCTAACATTTCAATCGTTCTATTTAAGTCCATAACGTTTTAAAACTGACTCAATGTTGTCCTGCCGTTAGGGATCCGTTAACAGAATTGACGTCGGGACAAAATTGAGACTATTTTGAAACGTTAGAGACTTAAATAGGACAAAAACGTTGGGGACAAAAATGATACATAGAAATAAAATTTAATTTTATCCTTCAATAATATCAATTTTTTACTATACATAGTATTCGATTATTTTTTAATCACATCTAAGTAAATTACACTTAATCATATTACTTTCATTTAAATAAATTATTTTTTTTATTTTACTCTTAAAAATTTTTAGTTATCATAAAATATTTGTAAAATGACTAGTATATAAACTTGCAGAAAAAAATAATATATATACAATAAAATATAAATTATACCTTTTGTCTCTAATGTATCAAAATTCTTTAAAATTATAAAAAATAAATTTATTTAAAATAAAAGTAATGTGATTAAGTATAATTTATTTAGATGTAATTAAAAAATAATTGAATACTACGTACAGTAAAAAATAATATTATTGAAAGATAAAATTAAATTAAAATTTATTTTTATGTATCGTTTTTGTCCCTAACGTTTTCGTCCGATTTAAGTCCCTAACATTTCAAAATCGTCTCAATTTTGTCCCGCCGTCAATTCTGTTAACGGATCCCTAATGGCAGGACAACATTGAGTCAATTTTGAAACGTTAGGGATTTAAATAGAACGATTGAAACGTTAGGGACAACTTTGAGACTTACCCCAAACGTTGGGGACAAAAACGATACTTTACTCTAGGTATAAATAGACAAAAGAGAGAATAAAGAGTCAAGGATACAGAATAACTAGCTCCTAACTCAGCCTGCGAAACCAAGGTTGGCCGGAGAATATATACATACTTATATACATATCCCAAAATACCCAAAATACAAAGATAAAACTTTAACTCTCCTTAAACCTCTAAGAGGAACAAAATAAACAAGTTAGTTGGAGAGAAAGCGAGGTATATATATACATAAACCAAATAGCAAAAGAAACTCAGAAACCACTTCGCTTCAGAAGTCCAGATGCCTACCGAGGAGCCTCCCGACCTGCATCTGAAAAACAACAACACATTATGGGGTGAGAATCGGAGGTTCTCAGCATGGTAAATGTGTCACACATATAATATATAAGGTCTTGGGAATGGCAAAGGCAATCCTAAAACGCCGACACTCAGATTATACAGCTTAAGTACTAAACAGAAACAACAAAGGGGTAGGTGTTCTAAGGAAAATCTAAACTCAGCTTAACTTAATCTTAACCTTACCCTAACCACCTTTTCTCCGTTCCTCCGTCTCCAGTGAGTTTGCACAGACAGTCAAACAGACAATTGCAAGCACATGTAGGAGACAAGTAGTGCAAGTAACAAATATAGCAATTAACAACATTATACAGCAAACAGAAACAACAAAGGGGTAGGTGTTCTAAGGAAAATCTAAACTCAGCTTAACTTAATCTTAACCTTACCCTAACCACCTTTTCTCCGTTCCTCCGTCTCCAGTGAGTTTGCACAGACAGTCAAACAGGTCAAACAGACA
>NC_029790.2:130386928-130388447 GCF_000816755.2 Arachis ipaensis
TAAGACCTTTTTTTCTTAATAAACTTTTTAAAATGAATTGGCATTAAGTATATAACAATTGTCAATATATATATATATATATATAAACTAAATAACAAGAAAACCCAGAAACCACTCCGCTTCAACAGTCCAGACGCCTAGCAAGGTGCCTCTCAACCTGCATCTGAAAATAACAACATAGTATGGGTTGAGAACCGGAGGTTCTCAGCATGCTAAAGGTGCCACGCATATAATATATAAGGTCTTGGGAATGCCAAAGGCAATCCTAGAACGCCACACTCAGATTATAAAACTTAAGTTACTAAACAGAAACCACAAAGGGGTAGGTGTTCTAAGGAATTCCAAACTCAACTTAAACCTAACTTCAACACTAAACCTGTCCACCTTTCCTCCGCTCCTCCATCACCAATGATTTAGCAAAGACAAACAAACAGACAAGTTCAAGCACAAGTAGAAGGCAAGTAGTGCAAGTAGAAAATATAACAATTAGAAGAATATATTCAGTTAGGCATTTCCAAATAATGCATAGCAAACAAACAAACATAATGCACATGATGTATACATGTCCTATGGCTGATGAGGCTAATCTGTCGGTTATCCAGCCAACCCGACAAGTCCGAAACCCTTAGACTGTCTCTCGTCGAACATCCCCATGAGTCTATGCATAGCTTTTTCTCATTTCATTCATACATTCATATATAACTTACTCAATGGGGGATATTCATTCCCGGAAATTTATACGTGCCCGGTCACCCTTACGACGTAGGGTCAACAGAGTATCGAGTCTCAACCTGGAACACGTTGTAGCAAGTCACGGCTCTGTACCCAAGAAAACTCGTATCTCAGATGACATTAAATTCATAAGCCGCATAATATTCATAACCATTCATATTCATTACATAACATCCATGATAGCCATGGCATCATATAGTTGTCATACATACACATCTTTCTCATACAACTCATCACTTTTAACCTTTACTTCATCCCCAAGTTACCTCTATTTCCTAACTTCAACTAACTACTAGGCTTCTTATTATATTTTATAACTAAAAGAATAAAAATAGAAGTTTAGAAATTTGAAATTCCGTTTAAAAACAAAAAAAACCAGTTTTGCAAAAAACAGAGGCCACTCGCACGCGTACGCGTGGGCGTGTAAGTTTGGCCCTTGACGCGTACGCATTGGCTTGTTCGCGTACGCATGCATGGGAGGCAGTAGCCACCACATGCGAATGAGGGTTCCGCGTACGCAAAATTCTCATGTCACGCGTACGCGTGGGCGTACGTTTTACCAAAAATTTTACTAAGTCTGAAATCTACAGATTCACCATTTTAAACCCCAAACTGCCGACGCACATAACTTTTTCATCTTAAAACATTTTTCATCCGTTCTTCGAACGGCATAAATTTCACGGACCCAATTTTCATACAAAATAAATTTGAAATCATTTGGAGATCCGAAAGCCAAGTTATGGCTCACCGAAGTTCGGTCAAAAAGTTCAAAACCTCATTTTCATTA
>NC_029790.2:130388943-130390062 GCF_000816755.2 Arachis ipaensis
ATATAACAACATACCAATTAAAATACCAAAACTTCCAAATCCTACCTCAATCAATTATAATCCTATATACACATTCTCATCCCTAATTTCATCACTTAAATTAACAAGTTTCATCAACAATCCATCACAAAATATATATTCACCCTCATACCTTAGCAAACATCATCAATTCTCCATATAGCATTTTATCACCAACATCAACAACAAGTAATAACCATCAATCCATTCTCATACTCATTCAAATTCCTTCATAAGTTTTACTAAGCATTAAGTACAATCATGCATTCAACCTATCCTATGGTCATCTAGCCTAAGTTTTCACAGAACATTATATATTAAATATGCGAAACCTAAACAATACCTTGGTTGATTTCCACGTATCTTTCCCAAGGCACCACCAAAGGCACCAAACATAGCCCCAAAGGTCCAAAGTCACCTAAGCATTGTCACCAAACCTCCACCATGTCTCCAATGTATACAATCAAACTCCAATTTACATATACACAAACCTAATTCACATATATGACACATACATACTCAAAATTCAATACCTAACATACACAATTAAAGAATTATCTAAGGTTCTAGAATTCTCACCTTACCCAAACACCATATAAGCAAGAGTGAATATTTTTCTCGAACTAATTTGAACCTAAATACCGAAAAAATTTAACAATTTTCTTTGTTCATAGATTTCGAAACTGAAAGTGAAGAAATTGAGGAAGAAAACGTGGCTTCCTTACCTCACAAGGTTCCGGGCTTTGTAGAGCTCGACAACGCGAACGCGTAGCCGCAAACGGTGCGGCAATCGGAGCTCCGAATCAAAAGTTATATGAATTTAAATGAAATCAAGGATTTTTGTGAATTTGATTTCCTTCTTCTCCCTTGTGCTGAACTTCAGCGTTCTTTGCATGCAGAGGAGGGATAAGTGAGCTCGGCTCACTTAATTGAGTGGATTGGTTGGACTTATGGGTCCGATTTAGGTTTGGTTTAATTAGTTCGGCTCAATTTTAGGCCCTTTTTTTTAAATTAGTGTTAAAATTCTTGTTTTAATGAGCTCTATTTTATTTTAGTATAAGATTTACATTTCTAATTTTTTTTATTAAAACTTAATTTATT
>NC_029790.2:130390733-130399799 GCF_000816755.2 Arachis ipaensis
AAAAAAGTAACTTTTGAAGTTTTCAAATTGAGTGCCTTAATCTAACTACAATCAAACTCAACAAAATATATGGCATTTAACACACACTTCTATCGAGTAACCCCTATTCCAATTTCCAAGTCTTTCATTCCCCAAAGTAACAGCAACTAAAGGTTAACAATTTGCAACCATGAAAAAAAAAACAGGTGGTTAATAAATTATTAACAAACTCAAAAAAACTAATAATAATCAACAATAAATTAAAAATTAATTTAAAAAATTAATAAATTAAGATTAACTCAAAAATTAATAATAATCAATACAAATTAACTTAGATAACAATTAACTCAAAAAATTAGTAATTAACTAAAATACCATCGACAACAAGGGACACCATCGGCGGTGATGACGGCAACGTACGTGAGGACAACCTCCGACAACAAGGGACACCGTCAGCGGTGGCGGAGGCTTTCCACGGAGACTCTAGTAGTAATGACAGTGACGTGCTGATCGCGACAATGATGGAGCTAAACGGCAACGATGGATGGTGACGCAACAAATTTTTTCATTGATAGATTTTATCTCAAATTTACGGTTGGATTTATTAGCAAAAACATCTAAAGGTAAGACATTTATTATTGGCTAAATGCCGTGTTTCACTAATTTATGTATGTTACCGTCGAAAATTTTTCATACTAAATTTGACGCTAATAAAATTTATTTTTGTGCCTCTATTTACAGTTAGATTTAGTTACAAAATTTTAAATTTAATGATAATTTATTTTAAACACGTATTTTCACTCATAATTATCGAAAAATTCACTACTAACTCCGTTGGTCTCTAAATTCGAGCGCAATTTTTATAGCGTGACAATGTAACAAGTATATATACAAACATAAAGAAGCTAAGGAAAAAAAAAGTTGCCAAAAAAAAAATTTGGAGAAAGAAAATTCAACCCAAAAAAAGGAACCTAATCAATCCTAAAAAAAAACTTAATATTATATATATTAACTACAAAAATATTATGATTATTCATCTCAAGTAGCGAGTAGCAAAATACAATATAAAAATAGAAATAATTTGCATTAGTTTTATTTAATAAAGAAAATTCACATCATATATTAAAATATGCACAACTTGCGATTTAGCATTTTAGATGTGGGCCTCTGTTTTTTACCTTTTCAATATATTTTATGTTAGTAAAAAATTTTAACATTATGTTCTTTTTTGACACACTCTACACATTATTTTATCAATGAGATGTATTTCACATAATCACATGTAAGTCAAACTAAAAATTCATAATTTTATTTCATTACTACTTACAAAATAACTTTTACATAAGAGAAACTTTAAGAATTAACGCTTAACCAGTAAAAAAAGAGTAAATAATCACTACATTATAAATTTTATATCATTAAAAATACTAATAATAACTAATTGATGGCTATAAATCACAAATTGTGCCATCCTAACACTCCTCTTTACATAATATCCGTCACTAAGAAGTACAAACCCAATTAACTAACCTACAATTACTTATAAATACCCGTCAAATAGTTACAAATGGCACAAATAATATCCGCAACTTGCTTCACATATTCAGCATATTTCGGTAGCGAAGAATGATCAGGAAAAACAGGATCACTTGGTGAATCACCAAAAACACAACCATCAACCGTCGCCATAACACCAGAAGCAGCAACATTAACACCTTGGTAATCCTTCGCCTTCAGCATTTTCTCAGCGTATTCCACTTCGCCTAATGCGCCTTCGTCGTAATCGAAATGTTTCAAACACAATTCGTAATGATCTTTCGCATCTGAATTAGTTGAATTTCTTATTAGAGACTTAATGAGATGAATTGTGTTTGTAACGTTGGAACGAACAACACCAATTGTGTAATTTACAAGGGTAACTAGATCTACACGGTTTGTACCACCGGGTTTTGAGTTTAGAATTTTTGAACAAAATGAAGGGTGTATGGTTCTGTTGCAAATTTTGTTCACTTCAACAATTTTGTTGGTTGCATTTGAGGATTGAGCAAACAAAAGGAAGAGTAGCACCACTAGAAAAGAGAGTACCGAAGGTTTGATATCCATGGCCATGTTGAGAAAGAAAAAAAATTACAGAGGATAATAATAGTAATACAAACTATTTGATTATTTTAGTTTGATGATGTCTCAATATGAACCTATTTAAAAAAAAAAAAAAAAAATTGAAGAGATACCACTGTGTCATCACACTATGGCTTACTACTAATAAGGAGAATGATTCCCGAAAAATTAATTAGAATTTTGGAATGAAATCACTTTAGTCAAAGATTTCTATTATGTATTTAAGTACGAATGATTTTCCGTTTTATTCTGAAACTTGAGCAGTAATAAGTGGCCACTTGTGTTTTACACGGACCACATTCTTTTAACCTTGACGGTGTCTTGTGTCACGTTGTATTGGCCATTATGTTGCTAGAATTAACTTCTTTAAAAGATGATTATTATTATTCTTAATTTTAGGATTAAGTTACAGAACGGATCCAGAAATAGTATCATGTGCCAATAACATATATAATATTAAAAAATTATGCAAAAAATTAGATAATATAAAATACATTATAAAAATATACCGATAGAAAATATATTTTAAAGTACAAAAAATATGTATGTACTTTAATTAACAAATTGGTCAATTCTTCGTATCATAAAATATATCGATAATGGAATTTGTGTCAAATTTTTCAACAATTTTCTTTTCAATATAATTAAAAGACAATTAGCAAGAAATTTATCTTTCATTTTATTTCTAAATATTCTTCATAATATTCATAGCTAAAAAAGAACTCTCAGTTGTAGTAGTTGAAACAGAGAGAATTAATACCAAATGAATCAAGAAGGATGCTCACAAGAAGAAGAAAAAATCTACTTTATAGAATTTGAATAATTTTATTTAATTAAAAAATATTAGTAATAACATCTTTTCTAATTCATGGCTTTTAACTTCTTTTATTCTTTTACAAATTTTAATTTATTTTTTATTTCAATATTCGTCTAATCGAAGACGCTTTGATGCACGTATAGAAAACTAGTACCTGCAAAAGAGGAGTTGGTTTCGCTCCCAGACCATTAGAATCGAACCATCGATTTTGCTAAAATCGATAAAACAAATTGGCACGCCCGGTGGGACAGTTTTAAAATCGAAGTGTGTCAAATAAATTTTTAGTGTCATTTGGTGTATGCAATTGTGAAATGGAAGGATTATTCACATGGCTGATGAATTGTCAAATGTGAATGGTGGTTCTTCCACCAATGACAGTATACCAGTAACTGTGCAATCTGCGGACGTGACTTCACATTCAGAAGGTGTGATTGGAAGTGAAAGTATTACAGTGACTAGTGTTCAAACTGGAAGTGTTGGACATAATATTCGTCCACATGGTACATTACCACCAATCAAGCCTCCACTGACCACTGGATGGCCTCCTTATGGTCTTCCTCCTGGTTATACTCTGCCAGTGAGTGGTTTTGCTCCTCATGTTCGGTTTGGAAGTACAAGTGGAGTGAATAATACTCAAAACCCACAACAGCATTCCGAGTATTCTCATGATTATAATGTGGGCTCTACATCGAACGACGCTAATTTCATGGCAGTGTATTGACAACATGTAGAGGAAAGTCATCATGACATAGTCAACTTGTTGACTCAGCAAATGACCACAATTCTGAATTCTATGATGGCTGATCACGAATCGAAATTCGAACGTCTTGCTAGACAAGTCGAACGAATTGCTCGAATCGTTGATTATGACGAAGGTAGAAGGCATAATGCTAGGAGAAATAATAAAGGATTCGAAAATGTGTTTCAAAATGAAAACAATATTTTTAACGGAGAGAATCCTCATATAGTTCCCCGTGGGCAAAATGTGGATGAGGTTCTAGCCAGATTACGTGCTAATCATGGTGGTGAACGTTATCAAATCACCAGAATTGTGGAAGAAGTGCTCAATCGAGTGGGATTGAATGTTGGTTTTATGAATCAACCCCATTTTGTGTCTGCTTTCCCCCAAGTTGTTCAAATGGCTGAAGTGCCAAGAGCGGTGAAAAATCTAAAAATAATTACAAAATTTGTAGGGGAAGTAGGCGAATCAACCACTGAACATGTTACTCGATACTTGGTTGAGATTGGAAATTTGGCTAATGATGAAAATTTGAAAATGAAATTTTTTCCTTCTTTGTTAACGAAGAATGCATTTACTTGGTTTTCGAATCTCAGACCAAATTCGATAACAACATGTAATCAGTTGGAAACTGCTTTTTACGCTCAATTTTATCGAGGGGAATTAAATGTGGCAGTTACTGATCTAGTAGCTTTGAAACGAGAGGATGGTGAAACCATTGACGATTATATGATACGTTTCAAAAATGTTAGGAGTAGATGTTATGCTTCATTACCTGAGAGTGAAGTGGTGAAGATAGCCATGATGGGGCTAGGATTTTATATGCGTCGAAAGTTGCTTAATGTGCATATCCCTGACTTGGCCCATTTGGCTGAAAAGGTTCGTCAGGTTGAGCTTATGAAAAAAGAAAAGGATAAGCATAGAAATGAGCAGAAATTAAAGAGTAAACCTTTTAATCAGAAAGAGAAAGTCACTTATGTGACTATGGAGTCCTCAGAGGAGGAACTCGATTTCGAAACAGAGATCGATTTGGCCGAACTTAAAAGGAGTCCTCCATATGTTTGTTCTCTACTTAAAAAGCATCCTGGTAATGAAAAGTCGAATGATTCAAAACTAAAAAGTGAAAAGAAATATAGTTTTGATATTTCGAAATCTTATTAGATTTTCGATGTGTTGCTTAAAGATAAACAGTTAATTCTGCCTGAGGGTAGAACTTTATTTTCGGTGAAAGATTTGAAAGGAAAACCTTATTGTAAATTTTACCAAGCAACCAGTCATTCGACTGACAATTGTGTTCGTTTCAGGGACCTAATTCAGGAAGCTATAATGGAAAGACGGTTAAAGTATGATGATGGAAAAAAGGAGACGAAGGTTGATGTTAATCCCTTCGATGCTGATGCTAGCTTCGTTGAACCATGTTTCGGAGTGAACATGGTTGGAATGTCTTATGACTTTGATGTGGCTCTTGATAATTTTGAGTCACAAGTTCGGTCAGTGTATCCCCGAGCGGGAGATTGTTTGTTGGATTTCTTAGTTCAACAAAAGATTAAAGATCAGGACGTGTCTCTGTGTCCACGGTGTAATGTTGTTTTTGATGCTGAAGCCGCAGCAATCTTCGAAAAAGAGAGAATGAAGAAGGAGCTGGCTCATAGAGAAGAACAGGCTCGATAGAGGTAGCCAGTTAGGCACATGGAGGGGCAGAGTTCTAAGACCCCTCAACAAAATGTAGTGACACCTTTGAGCCGGTCTCAGGCTATAGGTGTTCAATGGATTTGGAACTGCCAGGAGTTCCAGAAACAAGATGCTCTGTATCGACGCAACCCACAATAGGGACATCGGGGACCTCCTCGAAATCAATATTCTTATTATCGTGGTCGAGCCAGAGGGTATCCAAGAGGTAGAGGAGGAAGAAGAAACTTCAATCAAAATAAGAAGCCTCAAGCAGATGTAAGCAAGGGGGCAACGCCTTCTGTGCATTCTCAAATTGTCTTTCCTTCTGATGGAGAGACGTGTCCAAAGGAAGTTCCATCTACTGCAAAGATGGAGAAAGGCAAAGCAGTATCCCAGTCTTTGGGAGTCGATAAAGGAAAGGAAGTCGATCTAGATGAAGAATATTTTGAAGAAGGAGATGACGAAATGGTTGGAACGATTTCGATTATTCCAACTGAATATCTGGAGGAATATGAGGGTGACCCTGAGGATTAGGAAGACTATGATATGGAGGCTGAAGAAGCTTTCTCCCTTTAGTGGGGCTTCGACTCCAGCAAAAGGGCTGGTCACTCTGAGTGTCAAGGTTAGATCATCCAAACGAAACTCTGTGTTCGTGGTGGTCCCATCAAAAGCAAGTTATAATGCTTTGTTGGGGTGAGATTGGATCCATGGTGTGGGGGCTGCACCTTCTACTGTGCATCAAAGTATTCTTCTTTGGACGAAGGATGGCAAGCCTAAAGTCATTAAGGCAGATTCAAATCTTTATGTCGAACAGCTGCATGTTGATTTCATAATGTATAATCCTAAGTTGAAGCCTTTGAATGTTGATAGGACACTGAACTCTTATAATTGTGAAGGTTGTTACTTGTCCTCAGAAGACTTGTCGGTGAAGTTGCGCTACCCAGAGTTGAATGTAAGCCCAACTGGTTGGGATTGTCTCTCTTAAAGATTTGTTGAAGGATTGCTCTATGGACCAGGCTCAGGAAGTTCCCGATTACCTGATAACTTTGTATAATTATTTGAGTAGTTTTCTTCTTGTAGAAAATAAAGATGATTCTTCTGATGAAGTAGAATCATGTAGGGTTAAAAGTTCTTTTAATAGTAATTGTATCAGCTCGATATCTTCAGTCGAGTTTAGTCATAGTTTACATGTTCCTTCTGTATGTAATGAAAGTGATGTTACGAATTAAACTGCTAATTTAATAGCAGAGGCGCATTGTGTTGAAAACCAAAGTAACATTAATTTAGTAAATAATCAAGTTCATCTTATTTCCAATGAAGTTGTTGATTTTACTTTTGATTGCATCTATGATTTAGAACCTTTGGGTTTCGAAAAACATTCTGTAAAAGATGAGGGACATTTTAAGGGATTTGAATCTCAAGATCCTTTAGAAGAAATTAATTTGGGGACTTTTGATGATGTTCGAATCACTTATATTTGTAAAGATCTTGTTGATCCTTTTCGAACAGAACTTTTCCATCTTTTACATGAGTTTAAAGATTGTTTTGCTTGGGATTATCATGAGATGCCTGGTCTCGATCGTTCACTTGTGGAACATCGATTAGCATTAAAACCAAATGCTAGACCTGTGAAGCAAATTGCTCGTCGTTTTGCTCCAAAAATCAATCAAAAGATTAAAGAAGAAATAGAGTGCTTGTTTAAAGCAAAATTTATTCAAACTACATGTTATGTTGAGTGGGTCTCGAATATTATCCCTGTGATGAAGAAAAATGGGAAGTTAAGAGTATGAATTGATTTTCGAGATTTGAATAATGCTACTCCGAAGGATGAATACTTTACGCCGATTGCAGATATGTTGATCAATTCTACTGCGGCAAACGAAATTCTAAGTTTTATGGATGGTTATTCAGGTTATAACCAAATCTTCATTGCAGAAGATGACGTGTCCAAAACTGCTTTTCGTTGTCCTGGGGTATTAGGTACTTATGAGTGGGTGGTTATGCCTTTCGGTTTGAAAAATGCTGGTGCAACTTATCAGCAAGCAATGAATGCTATTTTCCATGAATTTATTGGGAAATTTATGGAGGTATATATCGATGATGTTATGGTTAAATCGATCTCAGTGAATCAATATATTGATCACTTGAGGAAAGCATTTGTCACCATGAGGAAGAAGGGATTAAAGATGAATCCTTTGAAATGTGCATTTGGTATATCTGCTGGGAATTTTCTAGGTTTTGTTGTTCATAAAAAGGGAATTGCGATCGATAAAAGCAAGGCTGATGCAATTTTGGTATTGTCTGCTCCAAAATCGAAAAAGGAAGTTCAGTATTTCTTGGGAAAAGTGAATTATCTTCGAAGGTTCACCTCGAATCTTTCTGATCGAGCTCGAGTGCTTGCACCACTAGTGAAGCAAAAAAATGATTCACAGTTCAAATGGATGAATGAACATCAACAAGCGTTTGATTCGATCAAGGATTATTTGTCTAAGGCTCCGATTATGGCGAATATTCGTCCATATGAGCCCCTAAAATTATATATTGCAGCATCTATACACACAATTGGGTGTATGTTAGCACAAGATGATGAGAATGGGCATGAGCGGGCTGTTTATTACCTTAATCGAGTTCTAACTGATATCGAGACAAGATATTCCCCGATCGAAAAGTTCTGTTTGTCTTTATATTATGCTTGTATGAAATTAAAATGCTACATGGTGGCTAAATCGGTGAAAGTTATAGCACAAACTGATCTTATTAAGTATATGTTAAGTTTTCCGATGTTACGGGGGTGTTTAGGGAAATGGATGCTGGCTTTGACAGAATTTGATTTACAGTATGTCCCGGCCAAGGCTGTAAAAGGTAAGGTCATTGCAGATTTTCTTGTTGACAATTCGAACCATCTGAATGACCAGGGGGTAAATATAATCGATATTGAAGTCGATTATTGGAAGTTATATTTTGACGGATCGAAGAACAAAGATGGTGCATGAGTAGGAATTCTTATTGTTTCACCAGAAGGAATTCCATCGGAATTATTATTCGATTTTTATTCGAGTTAAAATATCCTTGCTCGAATAATATGGCGGAGTATGAAGCTTTAATTTTGGGTCTTGAAATATTGATCGATAAAGGGGCTCTGGAAGTTCAAATCTTAGGGAATTCTCAGTTAGTCCTAAAGCAGTTATCGAAAGAATTTAAATGCAATAATGAGAAGTTACAAAAATATTTAGCAACAACTTGGGAGTTGTTAACTTCTTTTCAAAAAGTTTCTTGGTTCACATCCCAAGGATTCATAATGAAATTGCTAATGAATTAGCCCACATTGCTTCAAGATACATGATCGGTCAAAAAACGATAAAAAAACTGGCTAGTGTTTATCAGATTTTAGTACCTGCAGATGAAAGGGAAGCTTTATGCATAGGCGAATGGGATGATAATGATTGGAGAAAGCCTATTGCTGAGTATTTAAAGAATCCTAGTATTTCAGTGGAAAGAAAAATAAAATTGCAGGCGATGAATTTTGTCATAATGGCTGATGAATTGTATAAAAAAGGGATCGATGGGAGTTTGTCGAGATGTCTAAGTCAGGATGATAAAATATTGTTTTAGGTGAAGTTCATAAAGGAATATGTGGTGCCCATCAAGCCGGAAAAAAGATGAAATGGGTGTTATATCGTAACCATGTCTATTGGCCATCCATGATAAAGGATTGCATTGATTATGCAAAGGCATGCCAGGA
>NC_029790.2:130399893-130406554 GCF_000816755.2 Arachis ipaensis
CAGTATCTGAATTGCATTCGATAATAAAGCCATAGCCGTTTAGAGAGTGGGCTTTGGATTTGATTGGATTGATTCATCCTCCTTCATCGAAATAACATAAATTTATTTTGGTAGCAATCGATTACTTCACAAAGTGGGTTGAAGCAATTTCTTTGATGGAAGTCAGTCAAAATGAGTTAATAGATTTTATCGAGGAATATATAATCCATCGATTCGGAATCCCTCAGACATTGAGTACTGATCAAGGGACTATAGGCGAATGGGATGATAATGATTGGAGAAAGCCTATTGCTGAGTATTTAAAGAATCCTAGTATTTTAGTGGAAAGAAAAATAAAATTGCAGGCGATGAATTTTGTCATAATGGCTGATGAATTGTATAAAAAAGGGATCGATGAGAGTTTGTCGAGATGTCTAAGTCAGTATGATAAAGATATTGCTTTAGGTGAAGTTCATAAAGGAATATGTGGTGCCCATCAAGCCAGAAAAAAGATGAAATGGGTGTTATATCATAACCATGTCTATTGGCCATCCATGATAAAGGATTGCATCGATTATGCAAAGGATTCCAGCATCTGAATTGCATTCGATAATAAAGCCATGGCCATTTAGAGGGTGAGCTTTGGATTTGATTGGATTGATTCATCCTTCTTCATTGAAACAACATAAATTTATTTTGGTAGCAATCGATTACTTCACAAAGTGGGTTGAAGCAATTCCTTTGATGTCAGTCAAAATGAGATAATAGATTTCATCGAGGAATATATAATCTATCGATTCAGAATCCCTCAGACATTGAGTACTGATCAAGGGACTATGTTTACTAGCCAGCGAATTAAAAATTTTGCGACTTTGAGGAATATTAATATGGTTACTTCAACTCCCTATAATGCCCAGGCTAACGGGCAAGTTGAGGCAGCAAATAAAATCCTGATAAGTTTAATCAAAAAGCATATCGAGAATAAACCTCGAACATGGCATGAAACTTTAAGCCAGGTATTATGGGCTTATCAAAATTCACCAAGGGGGTCGACAGGTACTTCACCCTATAAATTGGTTTATGGCCATGATGCGGTGCTATCACAAGAAATTAATTTGAATACTTTGAGAGTATCAAAGAAAAATGACTTGCTAGTTGATGACTATTGGAATGCAATGTTTGATGAGTTGAATGAATTAGACTCAGAGCGGATATTGGCACTTGAAAATATGATTCGACAAAAAGAAAGTGTTGCTCGAAGTTATAATCGTCGAATAAGAGAGAAATATTTCAGTATAGGCGAATTGGTTTTAAAAGTTATTTTGCCAATGGAAAAAAATTGAAATTTATTGGCAAATGGTCTAATACTTGGGAAGGCTCTTTTCAAGTGATAGGGTCATATTCTGGAAATGCATATCAAATCAAGGATATCGAGTCAGAAAAAATAATTAACTCGGTTAATGGAAAGTATTTGAAGCGATATTATTGTTTGCTAAATTAAAGTCAAACATACATAAATTCAGGAAAGAGGAAAACCATTACAAAAAATTAAAGCCTCAAGTGAAGAAATTCAAGGTGCCAGGAGTTTTGCCAATTCTGAGCGTAGCCTTGCCCGTTCATTATCCAGAGTTGAAAGCGCCTCAGCATGTCTGAATTTTTCGTATTGGACTTTGTCAAGTTGTTTCCCACATTCTTCTTGTTTGGTCTCAATAGAAACAATTTCTTGGATGAGTTGTTGTTGTTCTTGCTGGGCAGTAGCCAGAGGTGTGGCTATATCAGCTCTTCTCTTGCGAATTTTTGCAAGCTTTTCATTAATCTGGGCCAATTTTGCTTCAAGTTTTATCTCTTCCCTGTCATAATGAGCCTGGAAAGAGATAGCCTGAGAAATTCTCAAAGTAAATTCTTCACAGGCAGATTTAATTGGCTGAAGGGCTGCAATGTAGCTTTCTGCCTCAGTTTTGATTTTAGCCTCTTCATTTTTGATTTCTTGAAGCTTGGTCTGAGTAGCTATGCTGTTGTTGGCAATCTGTTTGAATTGATGGACAATGGCGGAATGTGGAGTTGAAGCTGGAAGTTCAAAGGTAGAATTCAAAAGATCAGATAAAAGTTGATTAAGAATTGTATCATTGATCCATGTAGCAGGTGGATGGTCCAAGAGTTTGAGAAGTGATCGAAGTTACTCTCAAACATCAACAGTTAGTTCGAATGGAGGAACAGGTGCAGGAGAACCAAGAAGTATAGGGGCAGGAATAGGCACTTCATCTTCTTGGATAGCTTGATTTAAAATAGAGACCAGGTTAGCCAAGGTAGCACTAATAGGTTCAGAAGAAATACCCAAATTTCCAGATCCTTGACCAGGGAAAGTTTGAAATTCAGCCTGTTGGGGAGAACTGGAGAGTCCTTGAGGAGAAGGAAAGGTTTCTAAGACTCTGGATCGAGAAGAATCTGAATTGGTAGTTTCGGCAACTCGAGAGACAGAGTCAGAATCTGGGGCCACTTGATATTCAGTAGAAAGTGCAGCCTAGTTGGTTGGTGAGGTAGGTCCAGGGATTTGAGTCTATGTTGGAGAGTGCTGAGTATGGTCATTTGTCAAATCAATCACCTGTGTTCCAGTGAAAGGTGGAAAAGCAACTTGTAGTGGCTGAACGGACTCTGTAGCTTGGATTGAATCATGAGATGTGGAGTGTCCTTGGTCATGTTGTTGTTGTAGAAGTGGCTGATCAGGCGATAAAGGAGATGTGATTGATTGAGCAGCCGTGGTTGGCTTATATGAAAGGTACACAGTTCTAAGTTAAGATTTGTTCTAAACTTAAGTGGAATGTATATAGAAATGATGATGTTACCAGAATGAGTCTTGGCTTTCGAATTAATTGAGGACCCGAATCTGAATTAGCTGTGTCCTTTGATTGAGAGGAAGCGGCAAGGATATTCCGGATGGATTGTTCACTTCCAACAGAGATGGTTGTAATCGTAACTGATGAAACGACCGAAATCAAGAGTTGTTAAGTAAATGTGATTAAGAAGTATTTCAGTTTAGAGTGCATGGGTATATGTAGAAATAGTTACCCTTCTGGAAGTTCTGGTGGGAGTCCTTCGACTTTTGTGTTGTGGTTGATGTAGGGAAGCTGTGGTGTCAGCTTTTCTTTTTTGAGATTTTTTGGGAGAACCTTCAGCAGCAGGGGCTGTTCGAATGGCAGATTGCTGGATTTCCTCTAAAGTACGACTGTACCTAGAGTAGTAAGCAGTCCACCATTCGAAGCAAGACTTGGTAATATATGAGCTGCGATCATAAACGAGGAAATTGAAACGATCCCTTTGTTGTTGATTTGTTAAGAGGCAGAAATCAAGTTTACTTTGAGAAGTCAGAGTGATGTGACAAAACGATTTGTTGTTTCGAGGAAGAGGGGTTGGAATGGCCTGTGAGAAACCCAGTTGCCTGGCTGTGAAGTGAGGGGCGTACAGGGTCACATTGAACCTTTCTTTTTTCTGTTGGGGCAGCCCTGTAGGAATTATCTGAACAGCTAGCAAATTCGCCCAACTTTGGTTAGCAAGTTCGTTTTCTTCAATGTCGTTTGGGAAGAGCAAACGATCAAGCCATGCAGGACCACAATTTCGACGCATGAAAGGAGCGAAATTGAGGTTTTCATTGTAAAAGTCTTTACAGGAATGGAAGAGAGAAAAAACAGCCCAAAATCGGTCTTCATCCGATTGTGTGTATGGGAAATTTGGCTTATAATCAGCCAATCGGAAGCCTTCGATGTGATGCTTGTCAGTAGCACCACCTCCAGGCTTTGTCATATATTTTTCAAAAATGGCATTGAGTCATAGTTGGAGAAGCCAGAGAGGGCCACCAATACTGATCAGACAATTGTCCGGAGACAGTGTACAAATTGACCAAGCTCTTTAAAAACATGGCCTAGAAGAAGCTTGGCCAAATTAAGAGTATTCCCTTCATCAAGCAAAGTAGCCAAGGGAAGAAAAAACTTCGACATTTGAACACTTTGGGAACAGAAAACGATTGCATTTAGCCAATAGAATAGAAAGGCTACATGCTCGTTATCTGTAACAGCATTGCCCTATGCACCCATGTTGTGAGTAATGAAATCACTATAGGAATTGGTGGAGACAATATTGTATTGGTACCTAGGTTGCATGTCAGAAGTACAGTCTGGAAGATTTATTGGGAGCCCTATAATAGCGGCTACATCTAAAAGAGACATACCAATCATTTCGCAAGGGAGGTGGAAGCTGTTGGTTGTCCTGTTCCAAAAATAGGTTACAGCTCCAATCATCCAAGGGAGCGTTGAAGGTGAGAATTGGAAAAGCCTTAGGAGTTCCTGGATCCCCAAAGCCCCCCAAGCAGCGCTTTTTGTCGGAGCCAGACGCTGATGCCAGGCGGTGAAGTCAGTCCCTCGAGGGTTAATCTTTGGGTTATATCTGAAGGATTTCTGATTGATGAAGAAAGAGATATCGAGGGCCTAATTGATCAATAAATCTTCCCCTTGAGCACTAGGAAAGAATGGTAGTTTTTTGTTCGCCCTTTCTAGAGATTCGATAGGCCCAATAAAAGAATGGGTATCTCCACCTACTGTGAAAAGGATCAGTATTTTGGTATCATTGATCTGAAGTTGAAGGTTGTCAATGACCTCATCATTGACTTGATTCAATATATGGAGGGATGGAGGAGCTGGTGGTTGCATTGCAGGACCTTTGCCCTTATCTTGAGCGGTGGCATGAGATGATGAAGCGGCCATTATAGAGTAAAGAAGAATGAAGATTAAAGAATTGAGTTTGTATAAGAAAAAAGGATGCAAGAGAAATCGAGAGGATAAGGGTTCAAGAAAGTTTAACGAAGATAGAAAGTGTCAAATTTAAAGGGGTTTTATTGTAGTCGTTATCACAGATAGAATTCAAAGTGAAAAGAGGTAACTTTGCGAAGAAGACGAAGTAGTGGAGAGAGAAAGCACGAATTGTGGGAGACGTGTCAAATGGATTAGTATTAATGGGAAGTTAAATGGTAATTATTACTGACTTAGGTGATTGGAATTTGAATTTAAATTTGGATTAAGTGTTTCGTCTTCCAAAATAGTTTCGAGGACAAACATTAATCCAAGGGGGTAATTTGTTAGTCGAAAAATATTTTCGATTAAGGTGAGCTAATTCGAAGTGGAAGTGGATGCTGAAAAGAAGCATGCGCAGGCATTGGTCAAGAGTTGTTCGGCGCATATTCGATTTTTGGATGCTTCGATTAAATTGAGCAGGCCTCGTCGAACAGGTATTCGAGTGAAAATTGAATGATCACTCGAAATTGTGAATCGAACGGTTACATAAGTGGAGAAGTTGAGGGCTTTCACCACGTGAGGAATTGATGGGTAACGTTTTATTAGCAAAGGAGTGGGAACGGTTATCAGGGAGTGTGCATACGAACAACACTGTGTAATTAGTGATCGGTTACAGAAATAGATTATAAATACTAGAAAGTTTTAGGGAATAAAGGTTAGAACTTTGATTCAGAAATTACTCACGCACACTCACATCCCCAGAGACTTTCTGAGTCTGCTTCGAGTTAATTATCTGTAGGATTCCTTCCATGTCTTTATCTTTTCAATTTTATCTTTCTGTAAACTTTACCTTTCAAGCAAATTTATCTTTCAAGCATTCTTTAATTTCAATGTCCAATTTATATTTCAGCACCTTTAAGTTTCATGTCAAAGCCCTTTGGCCCAATCGAAGGCACTTTATTGCTTTCTTTAAATTTCGACGCAATCTTTTCGATTTTAACCAATTTTCTTTTCGAATTCATGGTTTTTAACTTCTTTTATTCTTTTACAAATTTTAATTTATTTTTTATTTCAATATTCGTCTAATCGAAGACGCTTTAATGCACTTATAGAAAACTTGTACTAGCAAAAGAGGAGTTGGTTTCGCTCCTAGACCATTAGAATCGAACCACCATCGATTTTGCTAAAAATCGACAAAACAAGAATATAGCGATTTACGTGAAATTTTGTGCTGTGCAAAAACTGCTACAGAATGTTTAAAAAAAATTTTCTGACTAAAAACCTATGGCAGTTTGTAAAGAAATATTGTCTTGCATAAACTGTGGCATACAGTAGCCGTGTATGCATAGGAAAATTGTCTATATGGATAAATAACTCAAAAAATATAATTTTTTTACACAAAAAAATGAATATTTAAATAATGATGATAATAAATATCTTTTAATAAAATTCTAATTCAGAATAATTTTGATGGCAATGCTAAAAAAAATTATTGTATAATTAGTGCTTGTGTATAATATAGTAGATAAAAATAGAAAATAAATATAAAATATGTGTCATGTATATTTTGTTATTGATTTTTATTTTGCTACTCTTACTAAAACTCTCTCCTCCTTTATTGAAGTTCAGAATTTGTTGACTTTTTGTACGATCAAAAGAACATAGCAAGCTATATAAACAAAATCACATGTGAAAAAAATAGAATTAAAACTGAGATTTCATACTACATTTAATGTTAAATACAAATTTAATAATAAAAATAGAGTGGTAATATATAAAAAAATTCCTATAAAAGTAGCACAATGATTTCTTTTATAAATGATTTTAATTTAATATAAACTTTTATTTTGAAAAAAAAATCGTATAAACTTTTTAAATGTTTTTATTTTGATATAGTAATA
>NC_029790.2:130406772-130435470 GCF_000816755.2 Arachis ipaensis
GCATTACAGTAATTATACTTTAAATATAAATTAGTTGTATTTTATTATATCTAACAAATTGTCAAGTATTCTTAAAGTATTTGTTAAGATAAAGCGGGAGTACGTACTCCTCATCTAGCGCTCCATGAGTTCATTCACGCTCTGCTAGGGTTTTACTGCGCCGCCTCCATGGTTACACCTTTCTTTGTATTTTCTTCGTCAAAGTCTTTTCCACCTTCTTCTACTTTCTTCTCTTAATTTCTTTTTCACTTAGTTCCCTAATTTTCGTTTTCTCTCCAAATTTATTCCTCTTTTAATTAATTCTGTTTTCTAATTCACTCATTCCATATATCTTATTTTTCTTTGGAATTATTAAATACCAATTCTGATTTTTTCTATACCATGAGCAACAAATCAGAGACTCAGAATCCTCATATAATTGATAGTGATCAGGAGGATAATTTGATTGTTTTAGTTTATGAAGATGTTTTTGAAGGAATTCAAGCCTGTACACGGAGCCTGTCCGGAAGAATTTTCTCAGATGGATCTTTTTCGTAGGCACCATGGAAGGAGCTCTCTATGCAATATGGAATAAACCAGAAGGATTCAGAGTAGTCAAAAAATCCAGGAACCAGCTTTAATTTTTCTTTGAGAATGACTCTGATGTGACTCGAATTGAGAGGGGTTCGCCTTGGTTATTCAAGAGTTTTGTTATTCATGTTCGCAAATGGAAGCAGTCAATAAACATGGAGGATAATTACATGTCTTCTTTTCCTGTATGGGCACAATTTTGGGGATTGCCTGAACAATACAAAACGCTTGAGGTTGGCCGAAAATTGGGTGGGAGACTTGGTCAAATTGAAGATGTTGCTCTATTTGAAGTTAGAGGCAAAGATACACGCAGAGTGAAGGCTAAAGTAGAACTGAACAATGATAAAAGAGTGAGGGATACACTGAAATTGCTTGATCCTAATCAGAAAATGATGGAAATTGGAGTACGCTATGAACGTATAGGTGTGTTCTGTACTTATTGTGCAAAATTGGGGCATGAATCTAAGAACAACCAATTTTTTATTGATGATTCTGCCCAAAATAATATCAAGGAAGATAGAGTTAGTGAATGACTTAAGGTAGATCAAGTTGGTAGGCGTTTAACTGAAAAGAGAGCTTCCTTCAATCCTAACCAACCTCGGGATGGTTCTATTCCAGCTCAGCCGAAGAAAAAATCTCCACCTACTTGACTTTTTGATAGTTTCTCAAAAATGAGTGTGCAAGATGATCAGAAAAAATAGAATAATGAAAAAATTGCTGCCAATTCGGGTTCTAGAGCAGAAAATGAGGGTGAATCAGAAAACATAGGTACGACTACTGATACTAATTCTTCTTCTAATGCTTTATTGGAGATATCCTATCCCATGAATAATTTCCAACACAATAACAATGTCATATCCAAGCTTAAAAAGGAGAACAAAAAGCCAAACCTGAAACAACTTGCCAGAAAGTCTGTGATAGGTTTCAAACGGAGGAGTGGAGGTAATGGTACTGAAGATATTTCAAAGAAAATTTGTCTCAATGATATTGTCTCTGATGTCATGACGGTGGAGGGTGCCAGCCTTCAAGTGGCACCCAAAGAAATATGAAACTACTCTCATAGAATTGTCGGGGTTTGGGGAGATCCCTGACAATCCACAATCTTAAAGGGATTTGCAAATCCTACTCCCCCGAGGTTAGTTTTATCTGTGAAACAAAAAATCAATCTCGACAAGTTGAAAAAAAACTAAGATCTTGTGGTTTCAAGGAATGGTTTATTATGAATCCGGATGGATTATCAGGGGGCTTGGCAATGGCATGGAGGGAGGGTTGCACTGTTCAGATTTTACAGGATGGTAGATTCTTCATTGCGGCATCAGTTTTGATAGCTGGTTCTAATGATCCCTATGGTGTTCTAGGTGTTTATCTTAGTTCAAATAATCAACATAGAATGGCTCAGTTTGCTGAATTAACTTCAGTCACCCAACAGTTTGATAATAAGGTTGTGTTAATGGGTGATTTTAATGCCATTTCTAATCAATTGGAGAAAACAGATGGAAGTGTTAAATCTCCTTCTTCTATTGAAACCTTTAACAATTTTATTGATGATAATTCCTTGAATGATATTGGTATGGTCGGAAGACCATTCACTTGGTGGAATAGACGGAGGGGTGATGAGTTGATACAGGAAAGACTGGACCAATTCTGGGTAAGAGTTGATTGGCAGCAACTCCATCCCAATGCAACGGTTCTTAGACTGTTAGAATCAGGATCGGATCACTCTCCTCTTCTCTTAGACTTTTGATGAGTTTGGAAAACTCTTATTTAATTTTGATGATGAACAAACATTATTAAAATATTTAAATACAAAATTATTAATTTGATCTTAATTCATATTTGCTTAATTAATAATTTTGTTATGCAGATTTTAATGTTGGGCCGAAAAATGAGTTTCTGGTTTAAGCCCAATGATCAGCCTTGCTACATGTTTCTCATACCATGAGGCTGAAATATTAAATGGGCCAAAATAAATATTATTGTTGCAAGCGAGACAAAACAAAAAGTCTCGTGGTTAGGGACGAGATAAAAGAAAAAGTCTCGTGTCCAGAGACGAGCCAGAACAGAAAAGTCTCCTCTGAGTTCAGCAAGTGTTAGCAACATAAAAAGGGGCTAAGATTCAACCCCCCTTCTCTTAGCCACTGAAACCATCAATTAGTATCAGAGCTTGGTCTCAAAGAGATCAAGCTTTGCAGCTTGGAGTAAAGATCCTCATGGCCGAAAACAGTGGCGCAAATGTGGTGTCATATAATCTAACTGAAGGTCAATCAAGCAATAGATCCCCTCTTTTCAATGGGAAGAATTACACCTATTGGAAGGAGAGGATGAAGATATTTGTACAAGCAGTGGATTACAGACTATGGAAAATCATCTTGGAAGGACCACAATATCCAACTGTTACAAGTGCCGAAGGAGTTGTCTCTCTCAAACCTGAAGCAAGATGGACAGAAGAAGATAGGAAGAAAATAGAGTTAAATGCCAAAGCAATAAATCTGCTCAACTGTGCTATAAGCTTCGAGGAGTACCGATGGGTATCAAGATGCACAACGGCAAAGGAAATCTGGGACAAATTGTAAATCACCCATGAAGGAACCATTATTGTCAAGAAGACTCGGGCAGATATGCTAAACAGAGAGTATGAAACATTTGCAATGAAGGAAGGAGGGTCCATTGATGAACTGTTCGAACGGTTCAATTCCATCATTGTTGGCTTAGATGCTCTGGGAATTACACATTCTGAATCTGTGCTAGTGAGAAGAGTGTTGAGATATCTCACAAAAGAGTGGAAAACAAAGGCTTTAATTATTTCTGAAAGCAGTAGCTTAGATTCCATGACACTTGATGATTTGAGAGGAAATCTTCTTGCTTTTGAAAATACCTATTTGAAAAAAGATACAAAAAAGAAAGGAATTGCTTTTTCTTCTATGACTAACCCTCTGGATGATGAATCCAGTGATAACTCTTCTGAAAATGAGTTTGTGTTGTTTGCAAAAAAATTCAGGAAAATGGCTAAGCTCAAAGGCAAAGGCAGCAGCTCAAGGAGAGTGAAGAAAGACCTTAGCAAAGTAATTTGCTACAATTGCAAGGAAACGGGGCATTTCAAATTTGATTGTCCCAAGCTGAAGAAGGAGGAAAAGCCGAAAAGAGGAAAGAAGAAAGGACTGATGGCCACATGGGAAGACTTGGAGAATGACTCTGATGATGATGATGAAGAAACCGAGACCAAGTCACAAACATGTCTCATGACAGACCACATAGATCAGGTAGTCTTTCATAACCCTAACACTGAAGATCTTCATCTTATGATAGACCACCTTTCTAAAAAAATAAGATGTTTTTTTGCTGGAAAATCAAGAACTTGAATAACAAAACACCATTCTTAAGGCTGAAAACAGTTTTCTAAAAGAAAAAGTGAGAGAGGCCGAAACCGTTTGTGATCTTGTTGAAGAAAATAAGCAGTTAAGAGCCCAAGTTAGGAGCTGTGAAAGTAACCATTGTGTTCTTGCATATGTGGATTGTTTTAAGCAAAATGAAGAGTTGCTTAAAGAGGTTAAAAGACTTAAGGAAGACTTAGCCAAGTTCACCCAAAGTTCCGAAAGTCTGAATCACATCTTGGCTAGTCAAAAACCTCTTTATGATAAGGCTGGGTTGGGGTTCTATAAATCTGAAAAATCACATTTTGAAAATATTGCTTCATCTTCTAATGATACAAGATTTCAAGATCCCACCTACTTTAACAAAACAGCAACTCCAAGATTTTGTAGACAATGCAATCGGAATGGACACTTTCCCATTCAATGCTTTTTTGGTGAAAGAATGGTCGGTGACAAGGTTTATAAAATTATTTTTTATTACAATGGCTTAGGACATAGAAGATGGTTTAACGTAAAAGGATCCAAAAAGATTTGGATACCTAAGGTTACTTGAGCTTGTTTTGTAGGTGTGCCTAGCATCCAAAAGGAATGAAAATATGTGGTATATGGATAGCAATTGTGTGTGAGAAAACTGGGAATGTTCTTCTTGAAGCTAAAAGATGTAACAATGTGTATGGATTAACTCTTGAGGATTTAAATCTAGATTTGGTTGGGTACTTTTCCTTGCTCATAAGAATGATGCCTTTCATGCTTTTTCCACCCTTTGTAAAAAAATTCAAAATGAAAAGGATTTGAAAATTGCCCATTTGAGAAGTGATCATGGAAGAGAATTTGAAAATCAAGATTTTGAAAAATTCTGTGATGACTTGGGGATTTCTCATAATTTTTCATGCCCTAGAACCCCCCAACAAAATGGGGTGGTTGAAAGAAGGAATAGAAGCCTTCAAGAAATGACTAGGGCTATGTTATGTGAAAGTGAAATTCCTAAATTTTTATGGGCTGAGGCTGTAAACACAGCATGCTATATTTTGAATAGAACAATCATTAGAAAAGGGCTAAAGAAAACACCTTATGAGCTATGGAAAGGAACCCCTCCAAATCTTAAGTATTTTCATGTTTTTGGATGCAAATACTTTGTACTAAACAATAAGGAAAATCTTGGAAAATTTGATCCAAAATCATATGAAGGAATGTTTGTTGGATATTCCATCACAAGCAAGGCCTATAGAGTTTATCTCAAGGAGCATAGGACAATAGAGGAATCCATACATGTTGCTTTTTGTGATTCTAACTTAATTCCCAATATTGTGAAGGATATTGATTTAGATTGTGAAGAGGCTAGAACAAATAAAGAAAATCCCAAATCTGTGCAAAATGAAGAATCTGTCAGCCCAGTTTTGTCTCGTCAGATTGGAGGAGATACTTCCATTTTGTCTCCTGAGCAGGCACGAGCAACTGAAACAGTGAGAGAACAAGTTGTTCGTAACAAGGCTAGATTAGTGGCCCAAGGTTACGATCAAGAAGAGGGTATAGATTTTGATGAGTCTTTTGCTCCGGTAGCTAGAATGGAAGCAATTAGATTGCTTCTTGCCTATGCCGCCCATAAAGGTTTCAAAATGTTTCAAATGGATGTTAAGTGTGCCTTCCTTAATGGCTTTATTGATAGAGAAGTGTATGTGGCACAACCCCCCGGTTTTGAACAAAAAGAGTTTCCAAATCATGTTTTCAAATTAACTAAGGCTCTTTATGGTCTTAGACAAGCTCCAAGAGCTTGGTATGAAAGGCTTAGTGCCTTCTTGTTGGAAAATAAATTTCAAAGGGGTACCACCGACACTACTCTATTCATTAAAGCATCTAATGATGACATACTTCTTGTTCAAGTTTATGTTGATGACATTATATTTGGTTTGGCCAACATTTCCTTGTGTGAAGAGTTTGGAAAACTCATTACTAGTGAGTTTGAAATGAGTTTAATGGGAGAGCTTACTTTCTTTCTTGGCCTCCAAATTAAACAAACTCCTAGTGGTACTTTTATTTACCAAGAAAAATATGCAAAAGAACTTATTAAAAGGTTTGGCCTAGAAAATTCCAAAGCAATGGGTACACCAATGCATCCCAACACAAAACTTGAAAAGGATGATGATGGTCAAGATGTGGATGAAACAAGGTATAGGGGAATGATAGGTTCACTCATGTATCTCACCTCCTCTAGACCGGATATTGTTCAAAGTGTGGGTGTATGCTCAAGATTTCAATCTCACCCAAAAGAATCCCATCTTACGGCTGTTAAACGCATCATTAGATACATTAAGGGAACTTGTGATTATGGCTTGTGGTATCCTAAATCTGATAAATTTTGTGCAGTAGGGTTTTGTGATGCAGATTATGCGGGAGATAGAGTGGATCGAAGAAGCACGTCCGGAATGTGTTGGTTCCTTGGAAGCTCTCTCAATATGTGGTCAAGCAAGAAACAAGCCACAATGGCTTTATCCACCACTGAAGCAGAATACATTTCCGCATCTGCATGTTGCACTCAATTAATTTGGTTAAAAACACAATTAGAAGATTACAAATTAAAAATCAATAGTATACCCTTATTTTGTGATAATATGAGTACTATAAACATCTCAAAAAATCCTGTTTTGCACTCAAGAACAAAGCACATTGAAATTAAATATCATTTCATTAGAGAACATGTGCAAAAGTGAACTATTGATATTCAATTTGTAAAATCTGAAGACCAAATTGCTGATATTTTTACAAAACCCCTCTGTGAAGACAGATTCTGTAGCTTGAGAAAAAGTTTGGGAATGTATGATTTAAGTTTTATTGAAAATCTGTGAATTTGTGACTCCGTTCAGTTTTGCTCGTAGGATTGGACGAGATAAAAATAATGGCATGATGGAAGAGCTCTGGTCAAGGGGGAGGCAGCGCAGATTTCAAAATTTCATGGGCCCCACCAAAAAATTTCTTGACCCCACCTTAACAGTTATGGTAGTTATCTCTCTACAAATAAGAATCTTCCTCTTGTGTCATCAAATCTTCTTGGAAGTGGTTATTGTCAAATCAAATCCCTCTCTCCAACTAATCCCTTGATTTAGGGAAACCTCTTTTCAGTTTTTTGAAACCCCCTTGGATAATAACCGCTCTCTTAATGGGTAATAACTTCTCTCATTCTCTTTTCAATTAAGCATTTAATGCTTCTCTAACCTCCCATCACTCACCTCACTATTCGGCCACCTTTTCCTCTCCAACTTCCATCTCCATTGATCTTCTTCATTATGAAAGAGAAAACAGCCCCAAGGAAGAGTGAGAGAATTCGCCAATCTCAAAAACATTCTACACCCCAAACACATACCCACATTCACATCCATTCCACCTCTTCCTCTTCTCTTTCACCCCCCTCCAAGCGGACCGAGACTATGAGGCACAAAGTTACCGCTCAAAAATCTTCTGGAAGAAGAAAGAGCGAGAAGGCAAAGGAGCCCAGCATTGAAGAAGAAGTAGAGGAGTCTCATACCTCACCTTTTCCATCATCGCCGAAAAGAACCACCCCACATGCATCCGGAAAGAGTTCCAAGAAGACGAAGGGTTTCGAGTTCCATGAGACCAGAGAATCCACGAACCTTGGGTCAATGGAGTTTAAGAACAAGTTTCACAAACCACACTCACATTTCGATCCTTCCAGATTCTCTACGTGTGCTGCCTTTGAATTTCACAATGAAGTCCTGGAGAAACGGCATTTGTGTCTCTCTTACCTAGTGAATATAAAATCTCTGGCCTCCAAAGGAATCGATTTACAACCCATGTTTGAAGGTCTTAAATGGTCACCTCTGCTTCATATTCATAAAATGGTGTACCCAGGGCTGGTCAGACAGTTCTATGCAAATCTAAGGTTTATTGATGGTAGCCTTCACTCTTATGTGAAACGGGTTCAGATCACCCTGAATTCAGAAACCATCTCTTCTGCCCTTGGATACATTGATGAAGGGCCAAAGGTTTACATGAGTGATAAATGGGACTCACATGTAGGAGTTACATACAAGCAGGTGATTCATCAAATCTGTGAAAATTTGTCTGGCCTAGATGGAACTATTCCGACTCATAAGGCTTTGGGTCCAACTAACTCTCTGTTGCACCGCATCATAACTCACATTCTCACTCCTCAAAGTGGTTCTCACAACAGGGTAACCGTATCTGACTGTCTCATACTATTTGCACTTGTTACTTCATCTTCCATTTCATTTAGTTATATTATGATTCGTCACATATGGGAGTCTGTGAAAAGTACAAAAAAGGCCAATCTACCTTATGGCATGTTTCTTACATGCATTTTTGAGTACTTTAAGGTAGATTTAACCAATGAGGATGTAGAGAACAGAGTTTCCATGATCAGAGCAGGCGGAGCTGCAAAAAAGGGAAAGAAATCAATGGCGTCTGATGATGACTTTGAAGGCCGCCCAGAATCCTCAAAGACGACTGGTTCCCTCAGAGAAATTCTCACAGAATTCACCAATATGTCCGATCTCATGGTTCAATTTCACAAGTCTGCTCGCAAACTTGCTTATGAGAATGAGTTGGCATGGAAGAAATGCCAAGAGAGGGTCAGTCTAATGTTGGAAAGCCTTGAAGAAGAAGCTGGCAGTGATGGCGCCGAGGAGGGATCTGCCTTTAATCTTTCTGATGATTAACTCTCTGGTTACTATTTGATATTGGCACACTTTGGCTCAATTAGTTCTTTTGTTTTTTGTTAGGGTTGCAATTGACAATAGCTACCTAGGTGATACTTTGATGACACCGTTTGGTTATGTTTTGGACTGTTATATTGCATATTCTGTTTTCTATAACAATGTTTTGTGCAGATGCCCTCGTGATGACAAAAGGGGGAGGAATTTAAGGTTCCAAAATTGAAATTGGAACGAAACAGGGGCTGAAAAACAGGGGAACAGGGGTTGAAATTTTCAAGATTGAAAATTCATGATCACCCTTGTTCAAAGAATGCATGTTGATATTGCATTCACTATGATTGCTGTTTAAAATATTCTAGGTCTATCATGATCAGTTAATTCTCATTTGGCATTTGATTTATAATTATGTTTGATTTATTGAGATGCCCAGCTGTTGACTCATCATTGATAAACTTGTTATATTGAAAACTTATTTTTGGCAGTTCCTTTAAACTGTGTAATAGATTAAAACTGCCTTGTTTGTTTGATCAAATACTTTTCCATCATGTTGTTTTGCTCTGATATCCTCAACAGGAAAGGGTTTGAAAAACATTTTGATATTTTTTGGGTATGAAATAGTTTGAGCAGTAAATCAGTTATGATATCAAATGAGTTTTGAATATCAATTAAAACTGCTCATAAATCAAGCATTTAGCATCATAAAATATGCTAAATAACATTGTTACTTGAAGCTTGAATCAAATGTTACAGGTTAATGTTTCCCTTGGTAAAATAAGCACACATCAAGGGGGAGCAATGTGACATTTAGAAAGGGGGAGAAATTCAAATTCAAAGGGAGTATTTTTTACTCAATCTTTAAATTTCTTTCCATTTCAATTTTGATAATGTTTGTCATTAAGGGGGAGATTGATGAGTTTGGAAAGCTCTTATTTAATTTTGATGATGAACAAATATTATTGAAATATTTAAATACAAAATTATTAATTTGATCTTAATTCATATTTGCTTAATTAATAATTTTGTTGTGCAGATTTTAATGTTGGGCCAAAAAATGAGTTTCTGGTTTAAGCCCAATGATCAGCCTTGCTACATGTTTCTCATACCATGAGGCTGAAATATTAAATGGGCCAAAATAAATATTATTGTTGCAAGCCCAAACAGATGCTTTCTTATGTGTTCTATGTTTGATCCAAAAATTTCATCAGGAAAGCAAATGTTAACCAAATGGGCCAGTCTTAATCTCAATGTTACAAGCCCAAATTCTATTAGTGATAAATGGTTCCAATCTTGGTCCGAAACCAAGGAAAAATGAAAGCAAAGTGCTTCCAACGGAACCAAGCCTTTAACCATGTGATGGATTTCAAAATCTATTACATTGTTGATTAATGCATGGAGAATATGAGAGAGAAAAATTCAGCTGAATTGATTGATGGCTATTATGACAAACACGCCACTCTAAGCTAGGGAAGTAAAAGAAAGTTATTCTCAATTAATTTGTTTAACCAATTTGTATTGCTTTTCTTCAGATTCTTTTCTTTCTCTCATCTCTTTCTTGTTTCTTCTTCGGTCTTTGTCCAGTAAACCATGGACGCTGTGCTCATCAACAAAGAAAAAGAAGAAGTTGCATGCATCAAGACCATCAAGCTAATGATGGCAAGAAAACATACTAAAATAAAAATGAGCTGTGGCTGAGATATTCACCATATTTGGTTAGATTTGGTGATGTATCTTGAGCCTTTCATGCTCAAAAATGGACGTTGAAGATTCGGCCAGTATGGAGGAGATTCTTGAAGCATGGCTTGTCTTTGATTCTGTTTAACCACCACAGGGAGTAGCTAGAGTGGCGAAGTGATGGTTAAGGCAGAGATTGAAGCAGATGAAGTCATTATCATCATGAAGCATCAAGGGCCAGAAATCCATCTTGGAGAGCAAGCCAAGGATGGAGAGCTCGGATTAATGAAGAGTGATGACCAAGGAAGGACTAGAGTTAATTGCATGTTGGTTAATGCATGGTTATCTCTTCTCTCTCTATGTGGCCGAACCGGTTTTGTTGAAGGAGGAAGAAGTTAGTTCGGTTTTTGGAGGCTTCTCTCTTCTATAAAAAGAGAGAACAGCCACTGTTTGGAGCAAGGAGAAAATTTGAGAGTGCAAGGCACAGAGTTCTCAGAGCTACCTGAGCTAACAGTTTTCTCTTCTCCTTCAATGTATTTTGTTTTGTAATTTTCTGTTTAATTTTGTCATGTCTTGAGTCTCATGGAAAAAGGCAAACAGTGAGGTTTGTATGAAAAAGCCATAGAGCGGAAAAAGGCAGAGAGTGCAAAATTAAAAGAAAAAGCCATAGATGTCTTAGAGTTCCTTTGTTCATCTATGTTGTGTTTCATGATTCTGTGGGAATCCCTTTGTAAGTTGGGTTAGCACTTTACAGTTTGTAATAAAGTTGATTATAGTGAAATTCCATCATTGTTGTGATGGAGACTGGATGTAGGCTGCACTGCACTTAGCAGCTGAACCAGGATATATCTGGGTGTAATCTTTCTTCTCTCCAACTCCATTTCTGTTTACTACTGCACAGGAGCAAAAACTAAAATGTCTCGTGCCAAGTGACAAGACAAAACAAAAAGTCTCGTGGTTAGGGACGAGATAAAAGAAAAAGTCTCATGTCTAGAGATGAGCCAGAACAGAAAAGTCTCCTCTGAGTTCAGCAAGTGTTAGCAACATAAAAAGGGGCTAAGATTCAACCCCCTTCTCTTAGCCACTGAAACCATCAACTTTAATCCGAGAACTAAGAGATCTAAACGCCGATTCAAATTCCAAGAAAGATGGTGTTGCAATGATGAAATAAGGCAGATTGTTAGAGAAGTTTGGCACGAACAGATTGATGGTTCAGCCATGTATATCCTAGCTCAAAAAATAAAGCGTTGTTGGCATAAGATTGTCAGATAGCATCAAGAACACAGATCTAATTCGAAGGTGGAGATTGATTTACTACAGTCTGAATTAGAGGAACTTCATTTAACAAGAATTTATGGAGGTGACATCATTTCAGAAATAGAAGACAAATTTGAAAAAGCATTGCAAAATGAGGAATCTTATTGGAAATATAAGTCTAGAGTCAAATGGCTCAAATCCGCTGATCAGAATATAGCTTTCTTCCATCAGAAATTTAGAAATTGAACCCGAAGGAATAGAATTTGGCAACTAACTGGCAGTGATGGTGAAGTGGCTACTTCAAATGCTGGTATTGCTTCTATGGCTGAATCTTATTTCAAGGACATCTTTTCCTCCACTTTTTATGAGAACCCTGAACCTCTGTTTACTGATTTTGAACCTAAGGTTACAGCTCACATGAACCGTAGGCTTCAAAGACTAGTGACTATGGAGGAAGTGAAACGTGCAACATTTAGCATTCATCCTCAAAGTGCTCCAGGAGATGATGGTATGACAACAAAATTTTTTCAAAGCTTCTGGAACATACTTAGTGGTGTTGTGTTTTGAGCAGTTAAGAGCTTCTTTTCAGGGGGCATAATTTTGAAGAGTTTTAACCACACTCAGATCTGCCTTATTCCCAAGATTTATGATGCTAAAGATATGACTCAAGTAAGACCAATAAGCCTATCTTCAGTCTTTTACAAGATTATCTCCAAAGTATTTTTACATAGACTTTAGGGTATGATGAATAGACTAATTAGCCTTATGCAGAGTGCTTTTATTAAAGGCAGATTAATCTCTGATAATATCCTAATTGCTCACGAGTGTATGCATTACTTGAAGAATAAAAAAAGGGGACTCGAAAATGAAATGGCACTAAAATTATATATGAGTAAGGCATATGATAGGGTGGAATGGTACTTTCTTTGGTTTATATTGGAGAAGTTTGGTTTTGACTCCCGGTGGATCATGTAGATTCGAGAATTAGTGACAATTGTTTCTTATTCTGTTATTGTGAAAGGATAACCTTATGGTTTCTTCAAACCAAATAGTGGTATTCGACAAGGAGATCCTCTATCTCCCTATCTTTTTCTTTTCTGTGCAGAATGTCTCTCCTTCTTGCTACACAAGGCAGAACAAAACAGACTAATTCAGGGTCTTCAGATACATAGGCGATGTCCCAAGGTCAACCACCTCCTCTTTGCTGATGATTCCATCTTATTCTGTAAGGCTAATCCTGAAGCATGTTCAAATATCCTGCATTTATTGAATTCTTATGAAAGCATCAGTGGTCAGAGGGTAAATCTTAATAAATCTGCTGTATTCTTTAGCCACAACACTCCCTCCACTACTCGTACACTACTGGCTAACTCTATGAATATTAATCATATTGGGGCTCAGAATAAATACCTTAGTTTGCCTTCTACAGTCTCTAAATCGAAAAAAGCTTCTTTTAGTATGATCAAAGAAAAGGTTCGGAAAAGAATCCAAGGATGGAAGCGCAATCTTCTATCATCAGGTGGTAGACACATATTGCTTAAGGCAGTAGGAGAAGCTATTTCTATTTATACATTGTCTTGCTTCAAGTTGCATGATGGTTTAATTTCAGAAATTCACTCTCTACTTTCTCAGTTCTGGTGGGGACAAAAATGTTCTGAAAGGCAGATGGCTTGGATTAGCTAGGACACTATGACTCACCAACGAAAAGAAGGAGGCCTTGGATTTAAAGATCTCAGAATCCAAAATCTAGCGCTTTTAGGCAAACAGTTTTGGCGACTCGTAACACAGCCTAGTTCCTTATTATCCAAAATCCTAAGAGGTAAATACTTTAGCAATGGTAATGCTATAACGGCAGAAATTGGAGTCTTACCTTCTTGGGGATGAAGGAGCATACTGGAAGGCCAAAAGATTGTTGAAAAAGGTCTTAATTGGGCTGTGGGTACTAGAGAGAATATCCGAATCTTTGAGGATCCTTGGCTGCCTCCTCCGTATCCTTTAATGATTTCTGACATGCCAAATAGATAGGCTATTTCTGAGTTGGTTCCAAGAGTTAAAGATCTAATTACTGAAGATAGGAATTGGAATCAGAATCTCATTCAAGAATTATTTCTCCAAGACGTTGCAAATAGAATTTTGTCAGTTAAAATTCAGCAGAGAAGGGACAAATTGCAATGGGATTTGAACAAATCCAAGCAATATGATATAGCTTCAGGTTACAGAATTGGCTATTTATTTTACCATCCATCTCTGGAACTTTTCCCTAATTATATGCATCAGAAAAAGTCATGGATTGATCTATGGAAGTTGAACTTGTCTCACAAAATTAAGCTATTTATCTGGAAAGCTCTCCATGGCCGGCTTCCGGTGCTTGCTCAGATTCATCACCGCATCCCATCTATATCACCAATATGCCGCTGCTGTCATGAAGCAACAGAAACAGTCACTCATTGTTTGATCGATTGCTCTAGAATTAAAGATGTATGGTCTCAGATTTATCTTCGTGATTGTCTTCCCCCTCAGAGTCCTAACGACTTTTGGACATGGTGGATTGCATCAACAGAGATGCTTAACCCGTTGAAGAATGCTGACCGTAATCCTCAATTGCTTGCCATCATTTGCTGGAACTGCTGGAAAGCTTGCAACCAGTTGATTTTTGAAGGTTCTACTTTAATGCCGTCTGCCATTCTAGCAAGCTCTGTCAAGTTGCTCCGTAAAATCCAAAGAACTCTCAGTTTAGGTCGTCATATCCATGAGGCAAGCTCTTAGTTTCATTCAATTTGATTTATCATTCTTTCTTCTTTAAGAATTTTCTTCATTTTTTGACCACGCACCGTTGGATGAATACCTTTAGTGTAGTGTTTTTGGAAAATTCCCACCTTTTATTATGCTGTCCTGCTTTTGGACAAAAAAATATATTAGTTGTATGTTTATAAAATATAACCTACTATCTTTAAAAAAAAACAAATTGTATGTTAATATATTAGTTGTGCTGTGCTAGGGCTAGTTGTGCTCTGCTATGACTATTCTTTGGAGAATCCTAGTTTGTGAACACACATTCATTTTTATGCCACATTGATTTATTAGTGAGGCATAATTCTGCTGCATCTCAACTGGGGATTGCGGGAGAGATCCTATTTGTTTCTCTTCAATTGAGGATTCCATTAATCTACATCACAATAAGAAAATTGCGGAAGAGTTTCACTTTGTTCTTCATCACAAAAAGACATCTTATTTAACCAATAAATGGCAGCAGAAGAAGTAAGGCAAACATAAAATCCAGATTTGTTAGGAGAAGAGGAAGAGGAGATAGTATACATGGAAGAGCAAGATGTACGTAAAGGAATTGAAAATTGCTCAAGAAGTCTAATAGGAAGACTCATGGCGGATAGAGGCTTTAGTGGGGGCATAATGGAGGCAGTGCAATCTGGAACCATTCCGATGGCTTTTGAGTCAATGCTTATGGTGACAATGTGTTTCAGGTCTTTTTCGAACGCGAATCTGACGCCATAAAGATAGAAAAGGTATCCTCTTGTGAATTAAAATTTTATTACTATTTATCACATACAACAACACCGTTATGGATGAAGATGAAGTAGAAGGACCAATTTCTACCTAAAAAATAGAACTAATAAGAGAACAAATAAAGAATTAATTACCTAAACAATTGTAGTCTTAGCATAGTTGTCAGAACCGAACCGGTGATCAAACCGGTCAGGTTACTGGATCACTGGGTCACTGGTTCAACCGGTGGGTCACTGGTTCAACCGATTAACCCGGTCCCACATAAGTAAAACGTATAAAATAGCTAAAAACTTAAAAATTAACAGTTTAAAAACATATCTCCAATAACATTTTAATAAACATTAAGTCTCAAATCCTAAAAATAAGTAGTAATACGAAAATAAACATAATGTGAATGTGGTAACATGGCCGAGGATTCATGAAGAAGAAGATGGGGTCCAAACACTTCAAGCCTGCCGCTGTGGTCCCATAGAACATGCTGACATGAGCATTCATAGCCACAGAAACTATTTCATCAGCAACACAGCAAACAATGAGCTAAATCTTAATAGGTATGGCTCCCTACAAGTTATTCCTTCTGGACATACTACCAAGTCACCTGTTTTCCACACACCAAATCACAATCTTGTTTTCTATCCCTTGTGAGTCTAACAGTCCTAATTGGAGCTATGAACTCTGACACCTTACTCAAGCTATATGTGACTGCAATCAAAGGCTTAGCCAAACAAGTGCTTAAGAAAACAGGATCAAGGAGTGTCCTATGTGTGCAAACATATATAACACTAATCTCCAAGAATAATGCACAACAACAATCCACTAACTACTAAGAATAATATACAACAGCAACCAACATATATAACACTATAACAGATAATCAACAATCAATAATCTAACAACAATGGATAATCAACAAACTGGACAAAAATAAAAAATAAATCAACAAACAAGAGAGATCAAACAGAAAAACATGTGGAAGTATTCATGTTCTCATCTGCCAACATACAGAAATTAAACAGAAATCAAACATATGTGATTATGTGAACAATCAACAATCTCAAACAGAAACCAACATACATAATCAATCTACAATAATCAATTAATTCTAACTACCAGTACTAAATTATTGAAAATTTAATATCCTGAATAACTTCAAAAAATTAAAAATACATACCTGGGCTGGACCTAGAGGGATGGAGGGATGAGCACTCGAGCAAAGAAGAGGGAGGTCGAAGGTGACGACTGACGACTGACGAGCAGAAGGTAGTAGGCGACGAGGCGACGACTTGAATCTTCGATGGACCGTGGACGTGCTTCTTGGAGGTGGTGAGTGGTGCACTGGTGTGGCTGTGTGGTTGCGGTGGTGAGTGCCGCGTTGCCTGAGGCTGAACAGGTCTTCGATCCGCGCTGGCGACGAGGTGGCTGAAACTGAAGCAGACTCTCTAGTCTCTATCTCTCAGGCCTCAGCTCTCATGGAGTCATGGTGGTCTCTCATGGCCAAAAGGGTTGGGAAGGGAAACAGGGAATGGAGTGAACACGATGGGGCTAGGGTTCCATTTCAGCAATCAGCAGCTTTAGTTTTTTTTTTAATAAGAAACGACGTCGTTTCAAGCGAAGGATAAAAAAAAAAAAAGAGTTCGAACCGGTCCGGGTTAAATGAAACCCGCCGGTTCGCCGGTTCTGATCAAATCCGGCCGATTCAATCCTGTTCGATTCTTTGTTCGGTTCGAAAGCTTACCCAAACCGATTATGGCACCGGTTCGTCGGTTTTTTGGTCCGACCGGCCGGTTCGGTCCGGTTCTGACAACACTAAGTCTTAGTGATTAGGTTATAGAAAATCTAATATTCAATATTGAAAAGTATTTGTTATCATCGTTGTTTTAATATCCATTTTTTGAATTATTTATCCAAACGCTACAACTTTAAAATAAGTACTTCTATAACTAAAAATCCAAACACAAAATAACCTATTTATAAGCTGCTATTAATAAAAGTCCTTATACTTTTAAGCTCTTTTGGAATTTCCAAAAGAGCTTATTTAAGTTGTTTACCCAAACTAAGCCATAAAACATGAAAGCAGAAACTGCTCTAAATTTATTGAAGTTGCTGCAAGGAATCAAGGGGTAAAGGAGGCTTGGAGCTCAGAGTTGAGAGCCACTTAAATAGGATGGAGACTTAAAGACCAAAAAAAACTCAAACCAAAAGAACACCAAACGGGAATCAAATCAGCACAAGCCCTCTATGAAAACAACATCTGTAAACCTCCTAAAATTTTTTTCAAACCTTGCAGTTAATGAGACAAATAAAGCCCTACTAAATCACTAAAACCAATTAACCCTGGTCCATATTGAACCTCGTCCTGACCACCACACATTTCAATATACTAAGTGTTCCGTGCATATGTAGTCGAGGTATGGTAACTTCTTCTGCTGCCGATCGAATTCGGGTGGGAGAGTTACACGTAGAGCTGGCAATTCATACCCTATCCGCGGGTACCCAACCCGGTCCAACCCGTTCGGGTAGGGTAGAATACCCTACCCGCTGCGGGTAGGGTAGGGTACGGTTCGGGTATGCCTGCGGGTATGGTAGGGTACGGGTTAGGGTGTACCCTACCCTACCCGCACCTCAAATATAACACATATTTTATAAAAATTAGGTATATAGTGAAGAAAGTGAGAGTTAAACCCACAACCTCTCTTATGTAATGACTTACAATAAGTGAACAACTACTAAACTAGTTAGTTAATTTAGTAATTTAGAGCATTAGTTAGTTATTTTTTATGTTATTAATATGTATAAAATTTGAAATGATTGAAATTTATATTTACTTTGAAAAAATTTGATATTTCTGCGGGTATGGTAGGGTAGGGTAGGGTAGGGTTTAGAACTTTAGGGTGCGGGTAGGGTTAGGGTTGAGAGATTCTCAACCCACGGGTAGGGTAGGGTAGAGTTTTAATAGAATTTTCAACCCGCGGGTTGGGTTGCCAGCCCTAGTTACACGTCGGCTGAATTGAAACACTGCGGCGGGAGCACTTGTAAAAAGCACTCCGACGCTCAAGTAAGAATATAAGTTATGAGAAGTGATGATAATAAATCAGAGTGAGTTATATGACCTGTTTTACTCCGAGGTTACCTATCTGCTTATATAGGCGTTTTAGGTTGTTCGGTTATAGCCTATCTCGGGATCCTCCGTTTTTGCCGGAAGTTATCCTTAATGTTTACGTTTGACTTGTCAATGACGTTGTCGAGTTTTACATAGCTCGTCCGGATCTTGTGGGTTAGTTATTGTTTGATCCTGTCTTGTGCCGAGATATTCGTTTGTGAAGACTGCCGAGATGTAAGTTTGTGAAGATTGCCGAGGTATACGTTATGTATCATTAAGCAACATCAAAACTTAAACCAAAATACAGAACCAGACCTCTCACACAACCACCAACACATCCTACCTCCCACCAATACCCATAGCCCACAGTATCACACTAATTATGCCTTACCTGAACCAATTCCAGCAGTGAAAGAAGACCATGGCGGAATGCAAATTGTCTCAAATGTTGAACTCGCAATAGGCGGTAGCAATAATATGACAAGAGGAAGCAGAAAAAGGCTAAAACTAAAACATCCAGCAAGAAACGAAGAAGCAAGAGAGAGACTATTTGTTGGAATCGGTGGTAAAAGAAGTTCAGAACAAAGGAAGATAATAAATAATAAATAAATAATATATATATATGTTATTTTTATGTTTTATTTCAATTAATAATTATTATTTATATATGTTATATTATTTTATTTTTTGTTATTTAAAAAAATTAGTTTAATAATATTTTAAGATTTCGATCATAAAAAATGCAAATATTTAATGCAAATCAGATCGACCATACCAGATTTGATAAGCAAATTTTTTTAATAGAAAATAACATAATAATTAAATTGATACAAGGTTTTAAAGGATAAGGATATTGACTTACAATATACTATTTTCAAAGATTCTTAAAATATTTTGGATATAAATAAGACAGATAATAAAATTTAGTGCGATTGAGTGGTTAGTTCATTAATCTTCCTTTCTACATGTAATACTCTATTGGCCAATGATAAATTCTTAAGGATATGTAAGGAGTTCTAATTGTATATATAACAATCTGTTAATTTTTAAAATAAGTAAATATTGAAAAAAAATTATTTTGAAAACAAAGAAATTATATGGAAATTAACTATTTTTTCTTATTGAAAAATTATATAAAAAGAATACTTAGAAAGGTGGTTTAGCTTCATGATTTATTATATTTTTCATCATAAAATAAAGAATACTGATATATCATTCAAAGAAATGTGCTAACTATCTCAACAAAATATATGGCATTTAACATTCTTTTTCTGTTTGTCATCCACCTCCTTTGTCAACATCGATACCATCATCACCTATTGAGGCTGAACCCATAAGCATCCTTCCTCCTCTTTTTTTAACCGGTTGTGAAAGTCTTGTCTCCTAATCCTTTATCCTGCCCCCAGTTTCATATAATCCTTTGTAAGCATGATAATATCAACCTTGCATGCATAGTCATAAACTTGAGGTTCAATTGACTGAACAGCTTTTCACTCTATCAAAGCAGCACTACCATTTCCCCATCTCTCAACAGTGTAATATCAAAAGCCTTTTCACTCTATCAAAGCAGCACTACCTTTCTTCCCAAATAGAGAAAACTTCCCTAATACATTGACGAATACTTTTTTAACCTTTTATATGAGCATAGTAGCATGTATACACTTGATTTGGTTGTTGCAATAACATGTATTGAACACATGAAAAAAATAGTCACTTTTTACCTTAGAAATACTTTTGAGATGTTACAACAGATGATCTAATCAATACTTTTCTTTGAAACGCTGTACAATTAACACTTCACATAGCAAACATCTATCTATGAAACCAAATTGTTGAAAAAATTCAGCATACAGAAAATCGCCTAACTTTTCTTTTGGCTAAAACAGAATTCCTTTCAGTTTCATCTACAGGTTCTTTATTGATTCTGGTGTGCCAATACAAGTTATGCTAGTCTAAAGAAATCCTTCAATACTTCTTCCAGACCTAGCATTCTTGTATATGGTGAATGCTTCTTCCATTATTTTGGCCTGGGAGAGCAACTCTGCTCTCTTTCTTCCAGATGGATGAGTAGAGAGATAGTCCCTGAGTGCGGAGTCACCACCGGTGACTTTTCCCAACTTCTCATACACTGTGGGTGCTACCCGTGGATCATATCCGGCGGAAGCAATTAAGAGCAGGCCAATGTAATCGGCTTCCATTTCCATCCTGAAAACAGGATTTAGTTATAAAAAATTGAAGGAAGAAAAAGTGTCCACTTTAACAAAATATCTACCACGAGGAACAAGTACAAGCAGCATGTACATGATTATTCAAGTATAATACGAAATTTAAAACAACATTGACATGCTGATAGATGGGCACGCAATAATATCTCAAGGAAACTACAATTGAGGATGAATGAGAAAAGACATGTCAAAATTTGATTACTGTATCACAACACCACAGTTTCAAATGAATTATTAAATCCCATCTCACTCAAATTTTATTCAGAAAATATATTAACTATCATTCACTTAATTGAAATTATGGTAAATGAAATGGAGTTCTTATTTGCTTGGAACAATCAAAATCTTCTATGAACTAATATGTTATCTGGAATAAAGCACTAAAGCAATCCACAACAGCATTCTACACTATTTTGACAGTCATGACAAACATGATGTTAAGTAAAATGCAACAAGTGTAATCAAAGAACCACCCGCTGAAATTGACTTATTAGAAAGACATGAATGAAGTTATACCGTCGAGAGAATGGTAGCCTCAAGAAAAGAGAAGACATTGTGTTGACGATATCGGGGGTGACAAATTGATAAAGAATCAACTGCAGGATAGCAAACCACAAGTTCTTCGTCATACCTTCAGCGCTGTGTCGGGCCACAGCATGGCCAACCTAATTAAGAAGTAAAAACAGACAATAAGCATAGATATCTTTCAGACAAGTTAATAAAAGAACTCCTACAAATCTTAAACTGAAAAAAGAATTAGTTAAAGAAAGCACAATTATACCTCATGTCCAATTATAGTGGCAATCTCAGCATCACTTTTAAAATGCTCTAACAATCCGGTGAATACAACAATCTTACCACCAGGTAGGCAAAAGGCATTGACAACCTCCTCATTGACAACAAGCACCTCCCAATTCAATCCATCGAGATGCGAGGTAGCTGGCCCTTTCTCGTGGCCTTTCTTTCTACTTTGTTGAACCCAACTGTCATCAAGGATTTCATCTTCTTTGGGCCAACCACTTTCTGCCTTGCCATCAGCACTAGCATCAGTCAACGATTTCAAAGTCTCCTCAGTATGCCCTTCAAACCCTGTGACATGTGCTGATGCATAACCAACATCACTCCAAATTTGTTCCTTGCTCAACCCTCTCTGCAAGGCATCAATGATTTCCTTTGATATCATCCTTATCCTCACACTCTGAGGGTGTATAGGAGGCAAGATCTTTCCCTTGAAACTCGCCTTCAGTTTCTCAAATTCAGCCTCCCCAAGTTGCCTCTCCATGGCTTTAGATAACAAAATCCAGTGGGTTCTCTTGGTATATGGAATTGTTTCTAAATTCCCAAAATACATAGTTATCAATATCCCTGACCCAACCACCACAACAATGAATACATGTCTAGGATTCTCAAACCACTTCCTTGGCCCTCTAGGCCTGAAATGATGCACATTGTAGGGATCCACATAATAGAACCTCCTACCCCCAACATTAAACCGGTTGTGCAAGTTCCTATTAAATCCACCACCCCATGTGACTACCCTAGTAGGAATTGAAGAAAAAGACTTGAACCCATTGGCATTCGACACCTTAGAACCCGAATCCAAATACCTAGATTGGAATATCCTCGAACCACGTTGGAAATTTTTATTTTGGGGAAGAACCTTTGAAGCCAAGGTCCGAAAACAATCAAGAGCAACCTTTCCCTTTCTATAAGAACCCATGATAAATTCACAGGGATTACAAAAAGGCCTATAAATGGAAAACTTCAGAATTTATGTAGGTGAAATGAATTAAAGAGAAAAACTAAAAGAACATGAATGAAGTAGTAGAAAAGGCTTCGAATGACGATTATTACAAACAACCCTGCAACAGAGAGAGAAATGAAGGCCGAGTTAGATAAGAGCATGAAACATTAAGCTACTTAACTCGATTTTTATTAATCCCCGTCAAAATCAAAATCTAATTTTTAAAGTTCAATTGTAAAGAAGATAGAATCTTTACAACTAGCCTGGCATGAACTCAATGAATCATGCAACACAAGCAGAGAAGAAGGTAGGTTGCTATATATAACATGGAATCAGCAATGAATAAATAAATTGAATAATGATAATCAAACCAATAGAAATGAAGAGCAACTCACCAAAGGAGAGGGTTAAGGTTCGAAGGCGAAGAGGGAGACGCAAACAATCGAAAAGAAGAGAGCATCTGAGAATGAGAGAGAAGAGAAAGAAATAGGGACCGAGAAAGAACGAGAAGAAACGGAAAGGAATGGGGGACGGGATTAGCGTGATTATTGAGACATAACCCAATTCCCGTTCACTGTACTAAAATATTTTCCGAATAAATAATCACTCTACCAAATCAATTTGATTATTGTGCCAAAACTTTGATCAAGTAAATCACCGTTTATTTTCCGTGCACCAAAGATTATTAAAAATTATTAAAATTTATTATTTTTAGTTATTATTTTATTATTAATTTTTAGTTTAATTTTTTTAGTTTAATAATCCAATAATATACTTTATCTCATATATTTAAATATTGATGATTAACTAATAACCAAAATTAATAAAATTTTGATGATCTTTTAATAAAAAATAATAATATTTGAAAAAAAACAAAATATAATACTTTTATCTAGGGGTGTACATGGGTCGGGTCACACCAGATTTGGCTTAACTCAGATCTGACTCGAAATATAGACCGGTCCTAATTTTTAGACCCTAACCCGATTCTAGACCCGATAAAACCTACGCACCTTCGGGCCGGATGAAAATCGGGTGAAAACCGGGTCTTTAGCATGTAATAATTATCTAATCTCCAACTATTATTTCACAATTCACATAGTAAAATTCACTTAAAAAAATATAACAAGAATCAACCATTCTCTAAAATTAAAGCATAACCATAATCAATACTAATATTGTCTAATAACACCAAATATTTAAATCAATACAAATAATACAATATTATGCATTAGTCTAAAGTCTTATGCATTTAAACATAAAATATTAACTTATAATCTTATAATGACTAATAACACAAAATATTATGGTTTACAATATTTAAATTCCACATAACAATAACTATCATCCATCATTAATAACACAAAATATTAATTGTGTATGATGACGGGGCCACCGGGCCGAGTTCGGGCGGCCCGAGCTATGGCCCGGACCCGATCCGAAATAATGACCGGGTCTATTTTTAAGACTCTTACCCGACCCTAAACCCGATGAAATCACACTAAATTAACCCCTAAAATGTTCGAGACCGGACCGAGTCTTCGAGTCGGGCTGGGCCATGTATACCCCTACTTTTATCACCCAAAATTTGTTTTCTTTTTTTAAGAGGATGAGCACAGATCAAGTGGGCTCATCCCAATCTGGCCCAGATTATGAGTTCATTTTTGGTTATTTAACATTATATATACTACTTTGGACAAAAAAACGTTATATATAATTATATATTAGTATAATCTGTTGTTCACCAAAAATATATTAGTATAATCTACTCTTATTTATTGAGTTAATACTCAAATTGGCCCCTGAAATTTGACCCCAACTTAATTTAGCCCTCAAGATTTCAATTGACTCTAATTGTACCCGAAAATTTTGCCTCGAGCCTCAATTTGGCCCTTCCGGCGTTTTTCGTCACCGGAGAGCTGACTTGGCAATTTTGGTAGACACCTGGCACCCTAGCAGTTAGATGACGTGGCAAAATATTTGAAGGATTCATTTTAACCCCTAAAAATTTCAAATAAAACCTAGAAGTTCCAATTTTTCCAAATCGAAGAGTGTCTCCAAGAGGTGAGAAGAATGTTGCGAAGCAGCAGCCAAAGCTCAGGTAGCTCTAGTAGAGCTCGTTCGCATGGTGGCTGGGTGAAAAACACACATTGTGACAGAGGTGGGAAGGTTCCGCATTGGTGCAGTTGTGGGTTGCGTCCTATTCTTCGGTGGTCTGGGACGGACTCCAATCCAGAAAGACCATTCTATGGATGCTCTAACTATAATGTGAGTTGGTTGAATTATTGCAAGTTGATTGTGTGTCTTATTTCTCAAATGCTTGTTGATTTTGTAACTGTTTTTCCTCTCAATTTTTTTTTGGATTTTTTGTGTTGTAGACTACCGGTAAGAGATGGTGTGGCTTTTTTAAATGGGCAGATGTTGAAGAAGAAGAAGCCATAGTTGGAAGAAATGAAAGTTCAGTTAGTGAAGATCATTGAAAAATATCTCTGGGATGGAAAATTAGTGCAGTTGAAGCTGAAATTAGAATATTAAAAATGTGGAATATTATGTTGTCTGTGTTTGTTATTATTTTTGGAATTGTGATTGTAACTTGTGGATTAGGTGGGATGAAATATATGTAACTGTATATCAGTTATGTGAATGAAGCATTGTTATGTATTTAATGAGAAAATAGAAATGAAATTTTATGTTCTCTTTGCTAATGATATATCCTGTAAAAATTCTTTAAAACTGAGATTATATATGAAGCTGCTATAAGTCTGTATATGAAGACAAGATCAGGAGCTGGCTCTAATAACTATATATGTAGTATGCACTTCTATTAGTGAATAAATTTAAGTGTATAGTTCATTTGTAAAAAAAGATATAAATAGATGAGATGTTTTGACAAAAGAAAATCTAATAGAACCTTGTGTGGTTCTTGCACTTGACAGAAGACCCAAAAATAAGTAATTCATTAAGTAATTCATAGTCATTAATCATTGTCAATATCACAGCATTAGCAATAGCAGTATCTGTATCATACCTTAGATACCCTAGATAACATAGTTTCAAATATCCTAAACCAAAACAGATTACTCTACATAACATAGTAACAAAATATCAAAAGAGCATAATTTGATCAAATGCTCTCTACAAAATATGTTCTACACAACTTCCAGTCAATATTGCAAAGCGTTTTCTATTTTGTTGTTGGTGGTTTGAAGCCTGGGGTGGGAACAAATGTCATAAACTCTACCAAGCATGCAGCTATCCCAGAACTTGTTCCTTGCATTGGGTCCACATTGAAAGTTGTTTTCCTCTTAGATTGCAACTTGTGAGGCCTTGTCACCTGTTGTGGAGGTGGAGTTGGGTCTGATGGAGGGACCTAGTAAAATTGTGAACAGAAATAGTGACCAATACAACCCAATAAAAACCAATCAATATGTTATCAAATAGTATCAATCAGTTAGATCTACCCAACATTTACTCGTGTATTATAAACCAATATAAACCAGTTAACAGTTAATCAAATATTAGAAACCAAACACTACCTGTTCTTGATTTTCCGGCTATGAGTAAGTGGGTTGGGTGAGTACAAACTCTGAAGAATTTGCATCAGCAACAGCTTGACCTGGTGCTAATGGAGCATTTTCATTAATCTCAGCAGCTTGGGTGTTAGTAGTAGCAACGTTTGCTGGATCTGTACCCTCTCCAGAGTTAGAACCTTTTTCTTTTGCAACAACAGCCGCTGCTGCATTAACAAGGGCACTAGCAAGGTCATCAGCTTTCCTATGAGCGCAACTCCTCTTTGTATGCCCTCTCGTACCACAGTAAGTACATGTGAATTCTTTGTATTTCTTCTTCAGCTTGGTTTCAGTTTTTGACTTCTTAACACTAGATGACTCTTCATCAGCATCCTTCTGTCTTTTTTGGGTTATTGGCCCTGGTTTTCGCTTCATTTTAGGTGCATAAGACCTATTTTGTTCACTTCTCTCCCAAAGATCTTGTCCTGGTATTGGATTGAGAGAGTGCTTGTAGGTATCTCTATAAGCTTCCATGGTCAGCCAATGATGACAAAAATCCCCAGCATTTCGATTTATCTTGGAGATGGCTGCACATGCATGGACACACGGCATGCCTACAAGGACAGATGTTATGAAACAGTATCCAACAATCTATTTAAATAGAGACTAATCACCAGAGACATAAAACATAGTGAAACAAATAAGAACACTTAAATGAATACAAACCAGTCACTATCTAATCTAAACTATGTTTAATTAAATGAATACAAACCAGTCACTATCTAATCTAAACTATGTTTAAGCAATTATTGGCTACCTCAGTACCTGTTATTCTTTGGGTTAGGTGTGGTCCCTTCGACAACGTTTTCTACACCAGTGGCATTGGGTGTTAGCTCTCTCAATTCAGGTGCTTATTCCTCTACCATGGGTTGGGAAACTCCATGCTCATAGTATATGTGCATTGTTCCCCTATTGTTCTTTGCATAGAAGCACATCTCTACTAGCTCTTTGTCATGACTTAGTGCTCGCTGTCCACTCTTCATAGATCTACCAGGAACAAGCCACCAACACTCAACCATGTTATCATAACCTAGAACCTTGTAGTAGTCTCTCAGTGAAAATACTTCTAATACGTCCTCATCCAGCCCAGTCAATTCATCAGTGTGAATGTGTGATCATTGTCATAAACCAAACTGTCATTTGATTTGGTGACAAAATTGCCTCTATGATGTACACAATCGTTATACGTTCATCCATCTATAAATAAGATTCAGGAGACAATGATTAAAAACAACATTAACTTCAATAAATTGACAACAACACTAATTTCAATTTGTCTCATGCAATCCTTAATCATGAAACATGAAAGAATAAAGCAAGTAAAATCAACAAAATTTGAATATACTTACATATATAATTGTTCCCATTTAAAGGGAATATTAAAAGTGATCATAAGTGATTAATGGGAGAAACTATTCAAATTAAAACATTAAGAAGAAAAGTTAAAGATACGGTATAATCCCCATTTACTCAAACTTCTTCAAATATTTTTTACCAAAATAGCACATTCTTCCATTTAACAAATTGATATGCAAAGATTTGAAGTCAACTAACGTTAATGAAGCACCTTCTAGGATAAACACAAGATTCATCCATAGAATTCACACATGCATATATTCAACCCTATTATTAATATAATCTACAATCTTATCAATATAATATAAGTTGACAATGGTGTTCAACTGAGTTTAAGAATTGTCCTATATTAACAATTTATGTGTTCTGTTATATTAGATGAAAATATGTAAACAAGCTCATTTTTTAATGTGATAAGGATCCGTAGAAAACTATGCCAGGATAAGGGAAGAAAGGAATATCTAGAACAAGACGAACATAATGAAAAAAATTAGCATAAACTCTGTTAACGAAACAATAATCAAAAGTTAAATACACTACAATGACTGGCCAAAATACAAAATCCTCAGTTCATGATTATCACTTAAACATTCATGGTGGTCATTGATGCATATAATGTTCAGCACAGAAAATATTTTATTTTTACAAGAAATTATCCAATCAACAATTAAATTAAAATGGGATATGAAGGAGTATAATTGTTATTTTAAAATGGAATATGAAGAATCAAAGACTACTCAAACGGATAAAGAATTGAACGATTCAGTTGATCACAGTCACACACATGCAAAAAAATTAAATCCTAACATACAAAAATTCTATCATCATCAACAACAATAATCAACCACATTCTCCCAAAGTTTCACTGATCAAGTAGTGTGAAAAAAATGAAAAACAACACACAACCAACATTTTGATAAAAACAGAGCACGATAGTTGAGAGCATCGATTTTGTTACTAACCTATTTTTCAAAAGATGACTCCCAAGTAATTAATCTTCACAATGGGAGTAGAAAGAAGTAAGAAAAGCTTCAAAGCTCCATTACTGTGACATCCATGGTGCTTCTCTGACGGAAAGGAAAACGAGAGGAAGTGGAGGAAGAGAAATGGTCAACTGAGTCTCACCTTTGGAGTGGTTAGTGTTTGGATTTTCATTTAACCCCTTCTTAAGGGATACGGCGTCGTTTCTAACAATTTCGGCACCAACAGTAAAACGGCGTCGTTTTGAGACTGCCAGGTGTCATTTAAATTTGTCAGGTCAACTCTCTGGTGACGGAAAACGCCGAAAGAGCCAAATTGAGGTTCGAGGCAAAATTTCAGGGTACAATTAGAGTCAATTGAAACCTTGAGGGCTAAATTGAGTCGGGGAGTCAAATTTTAGGGGCCAATTTGAGTATTAACTCCTTATTTGTTATGTTGCTTATGTATAAAATTATAAAAGTCAAATTAGTTTAGATAAGATAGGAGTCATAGGACGTGGAGTCCGGTGATCTACTCGGATTCAGAGTGATTGGAACCTGGAAAGAGTATTTTGGAAGCTACTCAAATTTCCAAGAGAGACCGATGCTAATTCATTCTAGGGGTATAGTTATTAGAATCAAATTGTTCAAGAGTATTGAATTTAG
>NC_029790.2:130436238-130438270 GCF_000816755.2 Arachis ipaensis
TTTATACTCATTAATTAACTATTATTAATACTTTTAATAGTGTAAAATTATATCTAATAGTATGGAATTATAATAAAAAGTGCTGGCTCTCCTAAGACATTCTCTTCCTAAAAATAACATATATAAAAAATAGACATTAAATGCAAAGGACATACCCAATTACCCATGGTTGTTTATGTATTCCTTCACTTAATTTGAAGCATATAAACTCAATTACCACTCAAAAGTTATTATGTAAACAAGTACAGACTTTGATATAACAAAATTAAGAATGATATTAACTAAATAATCAAAAGGCATGGTGATATAAACAAGCAAAGAGACTTTTTTTTTTACTGGAAAGGGAGGAAATTCATTCAACGGGAACCAAAAGGTCCAGCAACGCCAAATTGAGTACATGAATAGGAGCATCCTCCATCCACAAAGAATTTGGATTGGCAGGTGCTAATTGTGCTAATTCATGAGCAATTTTGTTTCCACCTCTCTTTACATGATTGAAACTAACTGATCTAAAATTACTTACTAGATCTAGAGCATTAACAATGAAAATTCCAAAACAAGAGTCCAAATTACCTCTTTTTTTTGAGAGCATTCACAACCTCTATATTGTCACTCTCTAATGTAATATTAGTAAAACAACACTCCATTGCTAATTTTATACCAACAAAGACTGCATAAGCCTCTGCCTCTCGGGGTTCAAGTGGGTACGGTATGACCCATGAAGCTGCTGCCATTATTTGGCCCCAATTGTCTCTAACTACCACTCCCACACCACCATTAAAATTTCTGAAGATTGCAGCGTCAATATTAACTTTCAGGAGTCAGGACAGAGTCTGGTGGGCACTCCCAATTTTGCATTGATGGACGCTGCTGCTCATTCCCTCTTGTCCTCGTTTCCTCTCTGATCTGGGTTTGCTAAAATTCCTCAAAGAGTGATCTAGCTTTTCCCAATCCTCAAACACCATGGAGTTTCTCGCCTTCCACAATTGATTCAGCATGGTACGGAACAAAACAAACACTCCTTAATACGCTTCTCTTCCATAGAATTATGATCCGCAAGTTTGTAGTGGTCACTTCCAAACTTAGAAATTCAATGTTTCTTCTCTTATGATATCCACATACATTCACACACAACTTACTTACTTGATAGATAAATAAACATCACAAAGTTTTCCTCATTTCATTATCTAATAAATCTAGATATTGCCAATCTTGACCCAATCATCTTCCTACTTATCACTATTGATAAGCTCAAAACAATGCGCATAGCTGCTGCCAAAGTAAGCAACACACCTGAATAATTTCCCCTTGAACAGCTTTGCAGAACAATATCAGAACAATCCTTTCCATCAAAACTACCATGAGAGTTATTCATCTTCATAACATATTATCTAATCACTATAACTAATCATCAATTTATCTAAACCAATTAGCATCAATTTATCCAAAACTACATTAAAACTGAAAATACTAAGCATAAAACATTAATAGATATTAAAGAATAACTGAAAAAAAAAAAATCACCTACAGAAGCAGAAGTAGAAGTCGATTCAGAGGTGGAGCAGCTTCAGAGTTCGGAGCTTCAGCACAGCCACACCTAAATCAACTTCATCATTACAATTACAGCAAAATGACAAATTAATTAATTAGGTAAGAAGAATGTAAGAAGCTGTGAAGGATAGAGTGTGAACCACGGAAGACAGGGCCAGGGGGAAAACAGGGGAATGCAGCCAAGGACTCACCACAGCGGCTTGGCGACGGAACCGGCGAGAAGGAGGCGACGAAGCAAGAAGACGACGATGTCCGAACCAGAGGCGGCGATTGCTGGTTGCTTCTGTTTCTTCTCGACTGATCCGGCGACGACGAGACCAAGGAGGGCGGCGATACACGAACTACGGGGGAACGCCAGCGATTGTGATTTGTGAATGAAGACCAAGAAACTGGAAAATTGGGAGACTCTGTTTTGGACACGAGAAACTGGATGTCAAATTTTAGTCCTTTTAAATTTTAATATTTTTTGGAGATACGGATA
>NC_029790.2:130438318-130444764 GCF_000816755.2 Arachis ipaensis
AACATAATTTAATATATTTTACATTTCATACAATATAAAAATTTAAACCAATTTTAGTCTTTTAATTTTATTTTTCAGTCTTAGTTTTCTTTTTAAATACAGTTTTAAAATTTTGAGATTAAATAATCTTGTTTATATTTTTTATTTTAAATAAATTTGTCTAAATCTAGATTTTAAAAATCGGCCAAGTTATTGGATTTCTATAAAAATCGATCAGATTAAGACAGATTCTACTAAATTTAATGTAAGAGCGATTTAAAAAATTGTTCGACTCAAATAGATAATCGAATAACTGACCAAATAACTTAGTTAAATCAGTTAAATCAAGTTAAGTTTAATTATTATATCTGAACTGAGTTTAATTATTATATTAAGAGACCTTCTATTTTTTTATTGTTTTTTTAATTTTATTTAATCACCAAAATTATTAAAAAAAATTGAAAAGATTACAATGGTAAATTTTAATAACTTATTTAATACTTCTTTCTTAAAAAATTATAAATATTTAACGACACTGAATGTTATTTGGATGTGTTTAAGCACATCTTGACATTTGCTTAAGCAACTCAGTGAAATAACCACTCTATTTTGGAAAAAAAAAAATATTTGTTTTATTTTTTTGTTTATTTATTTTATTTATTAAAAATCCGCTACCCGGAGGCGCCAACCGACCCGAACTCTCCCAGTCTCGCTCTCTCTTTCTCAGCTCTTTTTTTTATTATTTTCATCCAATCATCCCAAACCAAACCCCATTTCTTTCTCCAAAATCAGCATAATACGATTGACAAAAAATCGATTGCGCTGCTATTTCCAACCAAAAAGGATTAAATTTTTGTCCCCAGATTTGAAAAATAAAAAATGTCATCTTTCAGGTTTCCGTTACAATAATTTTCTGAAACCAAAACATGCCAATATTTTTATTTATACATTGGAGAACCAAACAATTCGAATATTTCATTGCTTTTTGTCCCCCCACTCCACCTCCATTTCTTTTCTTTATTAAAGTCCAGGAATTTTTTATTATTGTTATTGTGATTGCAGGGTATTAAATTCTCTTCGGCGATTCAGAATTTTAGCTGGAAAATCTCTTCTTTGACTTGTAAATGCAATTCTGTAGATACTTTCCACCTTGGTTTTGTCAAATTCTTGCGTATATGGGGTGAGTTCTATGCTCTTTTTTTCTGCTTCTATTTGTTTGGTAGATGGAAAAAACAAAAACCTCGATTTCCATTTGAATCTCGCATATACCGTTCTTGTTAATCTGAACTGAAATGCTTTTTCTTTTCTAATTTAATATAGAATTGTTATTTATTAGTATAGTTTCAGTCCTTTTAGCTATCTGTGCAAGTGAATAATCAGCCAAGTGAGTTTTTGAATTTTTGTGTTTAGGGTTTAGGGTAGGAAAGATCCAAAATCAGTAGTTATCTTAGTTGATGTGATGCTGTAGTTCTGGAATTTCAAGAGACTACAATCTATTAATTTGAAAGTTTTATTATTTTTCATATCAAATACCTTTCTAGGCAAGTTAAGGTCGTAATATTTTTTCTATAGTTTTGTTGTGTTTTTCTAATCATGTTTGGGAATCTTTGCTTGTACTTGCTTTGTTTCCAAGCAAGCATAATAAATAAGATGTAGTGAACAGGGTTAACCCTTGATAAGGCTTTATTGTTTGTCATTCTTTCATTGGATTCTTTGGAAGTTTTCCATTAAGATATATAGATAGATTTTGCTTCCTCTATAGGGTTTTATAGGGAGGTATGTATTCTAGATGTTGCTTTTTAGCACATTTTGGTGTATGCTCTGGGAAGAAACCGTGCTGGTCATTTTTACTGTTTTGTTGTGCCTGTTTTCGCGTTCTCTTGCTTTCTTCTATGGAAAAGTTAAAGCTCAAATGCAAGGGGGTTTTCTGTGTAAGTGAGAGTCGATTATATGCTAATTTTGATTTCAGGAAATTTATTGTTAAGGTAAATGGTGGATTTCTTTTTTCTTTTTAATTAATATGAGAAGAGTAGAAGGATTTAAGTGTCAAGAAACTTGAATAGTTCAGGTCCCTTAGGCTTGGTTTATCTCATTTATAATAGATTTAATTGATTTGTGTTTCGGTGTTTAAATTCAAGGTTTGGTAATTGGGTAATAAAAATTCGAATAAGTGGAGATTATGTTGTAAGTTTTGGGATACTTTACTGCATAACTTTCTATTACAAATACTTCTTATATGTGTATATCAATTACAACAATTGGATTTGTTAGATTTTTGTTGTATATGTTTATAAATTCCAGTGGTAATCTATGCACAAAATGATTTGTGCACGCGTGTTTAACTTTAGTTTCTTTTTTGCCATGGCATTATTCAACACTAATCAAAGTATGTACTGTTTAACCTTTAATGCATGGTTATAATCAAACAGATAATCTTCTGTAACTGAAATATGGATTGAATTGACTGATTCAAACAAATAAATTTTTTAATACCAATAGTTTGTATTTTTTTCAAACAAACTATAGTAGGCGAGTTGCATTTTCAAGAAGAATATTGAAGTTCCTAGTTCAAAACCTTAAAGAGAATAATTGTTAAGGAGGTCTCTTAGTTTTAATGGTGCATTTTAGAGGTTGTTCTCATAATAATGCATGTGGTATTAGCCTAGTCAATTGATTAATATCAAGAACGTTTAATTACTCTGTTGATTCCTATAGTTTTACTAAATTTTTAATTAGGTCCTTACAGTTTAATGATTGGCTCTCTATATTAGATAAAAGTTTTTAAATAGATCCTCTACTCTTTTAGAAAAAGCAATCTTAGAATATTCCACAATTCATCCTACATCAAACACGAAAAGAATATTCTAAGAATATTTCATTTTTTTTTTAACAAAAAACAGTTAGCAAGGACCTCATTGAAAATTTTTATCTAGTATAAGGATTCAACAAACTTACAAACAGACTAGGCAATTACATTTCTCTTTATTTTAGTTTCTGCTTAAGGGATACCTTTTCTGTGGATCTATTCGGAAGTGCTGCAAATATAGTGAAGCTATCATGCCAGGTTGTGTTATTCAATTTGAGTTGTAACTGGTACCTGCATTGCTGTATCATTAACATCATGTTCTAATTCAACACCGAAAAAACTAAGTATAGTTATTAGTTGGTGTTAATCATACTTTTGGTTGAATCTGCTTTGTAACAGAGCAGAGGTTGCCTTGGATGCTTCACAAAACCTTCAGTAACTATTCCAATGGATGAGCCATCTAAAGGACTAAGAACTCAAGGTCAAACAGTAAATAAAGACAACAGAACAGAAGATATCTGGAGCAGCAGCACTTTTGAAATGGATAATAGTGCTGCACAGTCCCAGAGAAGCATCTCATCGATCGTAATGTCAAATAATCCTTCTGATCCTCAAAGTAGTACCGGGAGTGAAATTGGTCCGGCTGAATTTGTCAACCATGGCAAGTTTTCATCTGTTGCTTCATTTGACAGTATTAACTATTAAACTTTTATCAAAGTATGCATATATTCTATTGGTACCCACTTTCTCTGTGAGAGCCTCATTTGAATTATCATACTGTCATGAGCGGCTATCATTTGCTTCATATTCCCCTTTTGAAAAAGACATTGAAAAACATAGTTTTTCCCATCTTTGTGTAGGAGTAAAAATTCTTGCTTCTATGTATGTAGTTCTTTATTTTTGTTTCATATGTTTTCCGATGTCTTATTTATATATTTTTTTATTTTTTCTAAACATATTCTTGCATATCAACCATACTAGTTATTTTTAATGACAAAGAAGTTTCACCTGTGCAGGTCTTCTTCTCTGGCATCAGATAAGACAGCAATGGGTTGGGAATAAAATCTCCGAGAGTCAGAAGGAAGTTCGAGAACCGAGAATAAGGTATATCTATATATTAGCTTCCTTAAGTGAGGAGTTAGTATTGGGCTGTAATATCAAACATCTTACAAAGGAAATGGTAGCATTCCCTATTTCCCTTTCATCCATATTCAAAGGGAGTTATGTTTGGTATCTTTGACTACTTGCTTCAAAGTATAATCTGCTAGTTTACATAAACTAGTGATCATTGTCCTCTTTGGGAACTAGTTTATGAATCCGTTTTTAAAAAATTTCATGGAAGAAGCACCCATCCATGCTGACAAGATTATTATTTTGTTGGGTATGCTTTAGCTGATAGCCATCTTTTTACCAAATGTCTCCTATCTATATGGTTGAAGTCTTAATTTAAGAGAATGCCCTTTGTATTTGTCAATATTTGTCAATTTAAAAGGGTTAAATTAATTTGTTTTGCTCTGTAAAATTGTGTTTTGTTCTTGTATTTGTGTTTCTGTTGGTCAAGGAAAATTAAAATGTCTGGCTTTGGTCCTTGCCTTTAGGTTCTCTTTGTTAAATGTTGGTGTGCTAGACGGATATCCAATTCTAGCATGCCGCATCTGGTTTGCCATGTCAGCATCTAACAGAGACAAACTAACTGCAAGGACCAAAACCGAAGATTCCTAATTTTTCTGAACTAAGACCAAAACAAAAATATTACAGAAAGTAAAATAGAAAAATCACAAATTTTGCAAGGACAAAAATTTGACTGTTGATCTCATGCATAAGCACTCTTGATATATGAAGAGACTGGTAAACAGACAGAAAGTTAGCATTCACTCCACGGTTACTCCTTTGAAGTTTATGTCAATCTCTAATTCTGAGTTTATTTTCCACAGTTCGAACGCCACCTACGACAACCTTCTCGGAAACAACAAACACTTTCCTCAACCAATCCCTCTGAGAGTAAGCACCTGCTGCTTCATCTATTTACATTCTTCTCTTACAGTATTAATTCAAAGTAAAGTGACTGCTTAAAGAACAAGGTTTTCATTTTGTGTCATATCCTTAATTGATTATTTTGGTGTCAGGAAATGGTTGACTTTCTTGTTGATATTTGGGAGCAAGAGGGTCTATATGACTGACCAAGGATCTTTTTTTTTAAAACAAGAGAATTGTTGTGAATGGTGTAACTGTTTGCAAGCTATTGTTACTCCCTTTATGAGGCTTCTATTCTAAATGAATTAGATTAAATTAATTTATAATGTCCATTGATTAAATTCCTACTGCAAATTATCTGGTTTCTCTTTTCTTGTAAATTTTTTCGAGCTTGAAATGACGATGATAGCATAGCAACGGTGCCAAGCAAAACCTGACTAGGTGAATATTTAGAAAGACAAATCATCGCCGAGTCATTGTATTTGTGTATTCACTTGTCGTATATTTAGAAGACGACGTGTATTTTTCCTGAGTACTCAAAAGTCAAATTACACAGTTTTGTCACTTGTGTATTTACGTAGTCACACATGTATACATTTAACATCTAATTAGGAGAATTGATGAAATAGATGTTAAAGGTGTTAATTCTTCAAGAGCTAAATTAATAAGGTATAAATTTTATAGAGAAATTTAAAATTATCTACATTTTTATTGTTATTTGTTAGGTGTTTTTTTTGCCCATGATATTTTTTAGTTCGACATGTCAAGAACTAATTATTCGCTGTCTAAATTCCATTTAAGGGTGACCAAGGGATTGTTACATACACAAGACATAATTTGAACTTCTAATACTTACTTAAATGAATGAGTGTGTTGACTACTCGACCAATCAAGCTGTGTTCATTAGTCTATTTTTTACAACCACTCAACTCAATATGGCAGTTATCCTCAACAGCCTTTAGCTTGTTCTTCTTTAAACACAAACACAAACCATAAGGGGGGGTCGTGGGGACAAAACGGAAATGAAGCTGATCAAACTCTGCACAAATTGTCTAATACTTACCCTCCTGTGGACCAGTTTTACAAGCCCAAGCCCAATCCCAAGTCCTACACCATGGCCGGAGCAATTCCACGCGCTGCTGTACATGAACCTGAGCAGCACGCGGCTCCAACTGAGTGACCTGTGGTACGACTGGCCAAAGGGACGCAACGTGAACATATTCCAGAGACAGTTAAGTGATGTGTTGTACGACATCGAGTGGAACAATGGCACCACGTTCTACTACACTTTGGGGCCTAACGGAACCTGCAGGGTGGAGGATTTCGAGGTTGGGATTCCCAGGCCTGATTTCATGGTTGATGGTTCTGTTTATCTTGGAACCCAGGTCACTGATGGCATCCTTTGTAATGTTTGGGAGAAGATTGACTTCATTTGGTACTACGAGGATGTCCTTTCCAACATCCCTGTTCGCATGGATTTCTATGACGGTATGTGTTATTCATTCTTTTACTTTTCGTTACATTTTATTTTAGGACCAAGATAACATGCTACTATGCTAGACAATATCGACCATTAGTTAATTCAACTTCTAGATCACACATTTTAACCATTTGTGTTCAATTTAGTTCTGAAAGACCAAATTAATTAAAGATAAAAACTCAGATGCATTATCTTTATATCAAATTC
>NC_029790.2:130445138-130448579 GCF_000816755.2 Arachis ipaensis
CCTTTTGTCTAAAAGTATGCCACGCAGATTACTAAAGAAACAATTAACTTAATTCATTTTTTAAAATGAAGAATTTAATCATTAATAAATTTTGAAGGACCAATTTTTATTGTTATTTTCAACTAGTAATAGATGATAGTTGAGACATTTTTTCTTAAACTAATTTGTTAAAGAACTGTGACTTAAAGGTGAAGCAACTCTCATCAATTTTAGTATGTAATCTTTAGATTAAAGAAAAGAGAAAGAAGGGAGAAAAAAACCATTATCAAAAAGTTTAAAATCGTCAGATTTATCGGTAAAATTTTTAAAAAAATCTAATGGTAATAATGTCATTGTCGGATGAAATTTTTTTTTTGGTGACATCGTTGGATGAAATTTGACAATGTAAATATTGCCGGTAATTATTTATTGGCGAATTTTAAGAATCCAAAGCTAATTATTGTTGGAATTTTTTTACAATAATTTCTTTTAAGATGACCATTTTTATTCATTACTATTGTTAGACAAAATTTGACGTTAAATTTGGTGCCATTTAAAATTTTTGTGCTTTAGTTATTGTCGATTTTTTTTTGAAATTTCGACGGTAATATTATGTAATAAAATAATACTAAAAAATAAATTAAAATACCCATTTGACGTTATGCCATTTAAAATTTTTGTGCTTTAGTTATTGTCGATTTTTTTTTGAAATTTCGACGGTAATATTATGTAATAAAATAATAAATAATAAAATTATTATATCATTGGATTTATTCATACAAAATTTCAAAACTATAACTTGATAAAAACTAAATAATATTGTGATAACTAATATTCAAATTAAAAATTAATAAAAAATAAATATATTTAATTAAAATAAAAATTACAATATAATCCAAATGGATAATAATGTCAAACTACATAAAAAAACACTAAATCCTACGAGTCCTTGTAATTGTCGTCGTCCTCCTCCACCTGATGGTCTCGCTGTTGGTTCTGATGCGGCAGCACTATGAGTGCTAGTGTCCGTGCTAATGCAAGTGGAGATGAGGAGTCACCCCCCAACATCGTTGTCCCTGCGCGCATCTATTTATAGTAGACCGCCATCGGCTGCTGCATGCATCGTATGTGCCCCAGCTCCTATTTAAGCACATACCTCAAGGACCCCACTTCCGCATCCCAAGCATCCCTCTCTACTCTGCGTGCTAGGATATCATTGTACCTCTCCTCAGACAAATGGAGTTGGTGACTCTGATCCTATAGTGCTGGTGGCCAACGTGGAGGAAGCCTGAAGGTGGACATCCACTCTAAAGATGCAGTTCTTCTACGGCTCGGATATGGTCTGGTGCCACACGACATCAGGATCCATCACAAATATGTTCGAGGCATTGTCATCGTCTGCCGTATGCTAAGATTGCTGTGTCACGGACTCAAAGTTTTGGGTGTATAAATCCTAACACATTCAATGTGAATGTTAAGATAACTATAGATATGATAGTATGTTATATTACGTTTACCGATCTTCTCTCCCTGCTTGATCCCTCGGTGTCTTGCAAAATTTGCAAGCGGTGAGTTCTACATCCCTCTTATAATAAAATATGCAATCATTCGTGCAACAATCAATTTTTACCGAATTTACTCCTAGCTTCAAAGCAAGCTTCTTTGCCTCATAATGGTTATGAAGGATCCCAGAGGTTCCAACTAGTACTAATTCATTACAAAGGATGGCTCACTTATTAAATGAATCTTGGTTGTGGTTGACTCGGACTTAATACTCATCATTCGGACATAGGCAACTAACTTAAAGTGAACACAACCATCAATTAGCAGTTGTACGGCAGACTCTAACAGATGATAAAATATAGCCGCATCCAGGTTATGCTATTTCTCGACACTTTCCGTATCTTGAACTCAAACTGTATTAAAGACCATCTCATTGCCTCTCTACTAGTTACCCTCCCAATTCACATCTTCCATATTTGCTTCTCTAACTAAGTTGGTTAACCTTTTTTGACCGACTCTCGTCCCAATTGGCAATAGGTACAGACCGATTGATTTCCTGCTCATCAACTTCTCTGTATTCAGTCCACACCCAATACCCATTCTTGAACCCATTACAATAAAGGTGCATGGTTATATCCAAAGCTTCTAGCCACTTGATCAGCCACCACTTATAACATGGATACCTAGATACCCATTGAGACCTATAAAATTTTATGTTGAACACATACGAAACAAATTGATCAACCCCTCAAAAAACTCAAGTTTTATTCCCCTCATTTGCCATTCTCCCTATCATACATCCAAAAGTGATGATTTAGAATCATTTTACTACAAACAACCTAGAAATTTAACAAACAATACAACTTAATTATTAATTTTTTTTAGGAATTTCGGCTATAATCAACGATCTCCACCAAATGTAATTTTTATCTTTTAAATACCAAATATATCCTAAATAATTTTAACGAAATTTCGGCAGAATTTTTTCTTAATTCATATATCTTCACAAAAAAATTTCTCAATTTTCATAGTTAAAATCATTGCAAGCATATATTAAAACAAACAACTACCACATCTTTTAAATTCTTTCAGAAATTTCAGCAAAGTTTTAGCTATAATTAACGACCTCCACCGAATGTAATTTTGAACTTTTTGAAACTAAACATGTCTTAAACAATTATAACAACAATTCGGCAGAATTTTTTCTTAATTCAAGAATCTTTACCACAAAAATTTCTCAGTTTTAATAATTTAAACAACTGCAAGCATATATTAAGCAAATAAACATTCAAGCAAATATAAAATTTTAGTCATTCTAGTGCGCACCCTTTATTACTCCATAATTTTTCAGCAAACAAGAGTTTCGAAAAAGTATCATAGGCAACCTTTCCCATTTTTGTTCTAAAACTTTATCCTAAAAAAGTTAGTCTAAGTAAAGCTTAAACAATTTAACATGTCTAGAAATAGAAAACAAATTTCAGTATAACACAAACAACCACCTATATAAGCAGCACGAACAATCTATGATAACACTACACAACATTCAAACCAAAAAAAAATCTTAAAACAGACACGAAGTTAGTAAAAATTAAAACCTAATAAACAAAATTAATAAAATTTTTAAAAATACTAATAAAAATTAATGAACCCAATTATTCTAAACTAATCCAATAAGTTGTCAACCGTAAATCTACATAATTAACTACTTAACATTAATTCAAAATCTTAGTTAACACTAAATTAACTTACTTTACCTAAATTTAACCCTAAATTATTCTAACTTCAACCGTAAACTAAATTTAACCTTATCTAATAACAATTTTAATAAAATTCTAAATTAACAAAAAAACACTAATTTATCTAAATAATTACTTTAATTTATAAATTTACCTAACCTAACCTTGTTTAATTTTTAATTATACTAAATTAGTCTAACAAACAATACAATATAACCCAAAT
>NC_029790.2:130448590-130454030 GCF_000816755.2 Arachis ipaensis
ATTAATTATATAAATAATTACCTTAATTTAAAACTAACCTAACCTAACCTTATTTAATTTTCAATTAGACTAATTAATCTAACAAACGATACATTAAAATCCTAACTACACATTTCATAAAAAATTAAATAAAAGTTATAATAATGCCTTAAAATAAAAAACTGTAAAAAGAAAAATTCAATGAAAATTTACCTATGGTTGAGTGGCGGCGCGGTGGTGGGGTGGTGTAGCAGTGAATGGGGGTAAAGAGTGGAATCTGTTTGAGTGAAATAGGATTTAGGATTTTTCTCTTTTGAAAAGGTAAAAAAATGGAGAAACTGGTCACCCTCTGGCGCGGTGGATCTCGGTGGCAATGATGGTGACGCAGTGGTGACTGCCAACGGCGACAGCACAGTGATAACGGGGGTGGAAACGTGGCGAGTTGTGATCGAAAACTCCCACAACAACGATGGCTACATTCTAGAATGCGGCGACAACCAAGGAAAGGCTGCGTTGAGGAGGGTTGCAGTGGCCATCAATGTTGGCGCAATCAAATTTTCGTTCCGTGCCAAAATTTACCATCGAATTTTGGGATGAGTGATTAAATCTGACGGTAATATTTTGGCCAAGCAAATTATTATAACAATTTTATGTAAAATTTGACGAAACTGTGTACCAAAATCGGACAGTAAATTTGATGATAAATTCAATGGTCATTAACAATTTTTTTGTAATGAACTAAAGAATATAAAAAATGAGTGGAAAACAAGGAGGAGGTTTCAGATAAAAGAAAAAAAAAGAAAAAGAGAGAAATGAAATCAATTTTGAAGAAAGAGAAAAAAAACATTGTGCATTAGCTTCTTAAAATGGAAATGAACCAACTAACTACTAACTACTAAGGTGTTGTCTAATATATACTTGTTTCGTCCTGAACGAGCCGAGGTGTGTGGCTTCTTGGACTGTTACTTTGTTCTTGAGCGGAGCTATACGTCGTCCAGGGACTGCGCTGTGAATAGACCTCGGCACTCTGAAACACGAAGGCGGGAGCACCTGCAAAAAGCACTCCAACGTTCAAGTAAGTGTGTGAGTTATAAGAAGTGAAAGTAATGAATTAGAGTGAGCTCTGTAACCTGTGTGTTCATGGACTATTTGGCTTGGCTTTATAGGCGAATGGTGTGTTAATTTCGGTCCGTTTGTTCTGATATTCTTGGTGAGTGCCGTTGATGGTATCTTTGACTTGCACAGAATCGTGATCAAGTTTGTGCCGTTAAACCCGGATTATTAGGTCGGTTACATTAGTGGTATAGTTGTCGAGTTTGTTGGGGTACACGTCATAGCCTCCAAGCTTGTCTGTCTCTGTGCTTTAAGTGGCAGGCAAGCTTTGTTCAACCGGGCTTTTCTTTGTTTTTTTGTTTGGGTTGGGTTTGGGTTGTTGGGCCTAGTTTGTTTCAGTGGTAAAAGGGAGTCAAGGGATTTTCTGTCTCGCTTGGCGTGCTGCGATTAATGCGTCTCTCCTGTGTTTTCCGGGTCGGAGACCGGCCTTCAGGGCATGTAGGTGGATAGCGGGGTCCAGATTGGGTATCTCCATGGTTGCTTCTGCAAATCTGGTTAGGTAGTCTTTCAAGCTTTCTTGGGGACCTTGGCGGATGGTGCCGAGATAATCTGATCCATGCACGTATATTCGTGCTGCCGCGAAGTAGTCGATGAAGGACTTTGCCAGTTCTTCAAAGGAAGAGATTGAACCTGCAGGTAATTTTGAAAACCAAAGCAGCGCAGCGCCGTCAAGGTAAGTAGGAAAAGCTCTGCAAAGTACAGGCTCATTGTTAGGGCCATTGAAAAACATCATAGACTGAAATTTCTTAATATGAGCCCATGGGTCACCAATCCCCTTATATGGCTCGAGCAAGGAAGGTAGTGTGAAGTTCTTTGGCATCTGGTAGTTGGTGATTTCCTCCGAGAATGGGTTATCTAAGGTCAGCTTCTCTTTTGGTGGGTTGACGCTTAGAAGGTCTGCGTTGCCTTTGGCTGGTCCTTTGGAACTGTTTTCCTCATGTTTACTGGCGTTGTTTTGGGTGGACAATTCAGCGAGTCTTCAAACTTCTGCTTGTAGCTCGGCCATCTGGGCTATAAGCTCAGCCTGAGTGAGTTGGTGAACTCCGTTATCGGCCATATTGAAAGGTTGAGAAACCATGCGCAAAAGAGAAACACAATGTGCAGTATATAAGAAATAATGGGGTAAGATTTACTCTCGGACCCCACGGTGGACGCCAAATGTTTCGTCCTGAACGAGCCGAGGTGTGTGGCTTCCTGGACTGTTACTTGGTTCCTGAGCGGAGCTATACGTCGTCCAGGGACTGCGCTGTGAATAGACCTCGGCACTCTGAAACACGAAGGCGGGAGCACCTGCAAAAAGCACTCCGACGCTCAAGTAAGTGTGTGAGTTATAAGAAGTGAAAGTAATGAATTAGAGTGAGCTCTATAACCTGTGTGTTCATGGACTATTTGGCTTGGATTTATAAGCGAATGGTGTGTTAGTTTCGGTCCGTTTGTTCCGATATTCTTGGTGAGTGCCGTTGATGGTATCTTTGACTTGCACAGAATCGTGATCAAGTTTGTGCCGTTAAACCCGAATTATTAGGTCTGTTACGTTAGTGGTATAGTTGCCGAGTTTGTTGGGGTACACGTCAATACTTATAATGCAATTATAAAACTTAGAGTAAATAGTCATTTTAGCACTCGTAAAATTGTAATTTTAACAAAATGATATTCAAAAAATATTAACGATAAAATGACCCCTAAAGAATATATTATATTTGATAAAATTATCCAAACGTTAAGTCAATGGTTAATTTATTAATAATTAATTTTTTTATAAAATTACAAATTTACCCCCTCTATTATCATAATCTCATCTCCATTATCCTCATTCCTCGGCCATCATCCTATATCACTGGCCTCACTCACTGGTATCACCATCATCATCACTACCAGCACTATTACACTCCACCCACTGCTGCTATCTCTCACCAACTCTAACCTCTATCGTGAAACATCAAACTCTTAACACATTTATCTCCGCATACACCTAAAATCATCATCAACAATAACATATTAAAATCATTGAGGAGAGGAGGTAGAAATAGAGATAGAGAAAACGATTGAGGAGATTGAAACAGAGATAGAGACACAAAGAGAGCATCAAAAAAGGAGACAAAGGAGAGAGAGATGTCGCCCCTTCATCGTGCTCCATCATCGAAAGGACACCTGCTTGTCATTGCCCCTCCAACACCAGTTCTCCTCCCCTCTCCCTCTCCAGTTCTCCTGTCATCGCCTTCTCCAGTTCTCCTGTCATCCCTTGCTCGAATCTGACGTCGCCGTCGAGAACCGACGCCGCTAGTCACTGCGACACCTAGCAACTTCCTCTAGACTCTGGATTATGGCGCCGCCAAAAACATCTAGCAACTCTTTCCTTCCTTTGAACACTCTAGTAAAGAAGAAAAAAATATATAAAACAAAAGAAGTAAAATCCCTAATTTCCATTCTTAGAAGTCAGAATTTATCTTTATCACATCTCACAAATTAGTTTGATTTGTGTGTAAGAGAGAGAGAGCGCGCGCGCTTGAGGAGGATGGAGTTGAGGCAGTGAAAAACTAAAAAACTGAATTGGTTATCATGATGGTAGTGGAAGTGGGGGTGACAAGAACAAAAAGAGGAGGTACTGTTACACATATTTGGAATAGGGATAGTGGGCGAATGAAGGGAGATAATAGTAAGTAGGGGTGGCAAAACGGGTCGAATCCGTCAAACTCGTTAAAAAGGGTGGGTTGGACTATGATTTGAAACCTGCCAAATAAAAAAAATCTGTCAAACTCACACCACCCAAATTTGCGAATTTTTGGCGGGTCAGGTTGGCCCGTCGGACCAAAGGCTTTTATTTTATTTTTTATTAAATACAAGAGCAATTATTGCTACAAAATTAATAATTATATAATTTTCAAATACTTTTTTTGTTTTTATTCTTCTTTTAGTTATTAACTTTATTTATTTTATTTTACAATTTTGTATATATATTCAAATTATGTGACTTATTTTTTAAAATAAAGATGGTTCTATTGACAAATATTATTTTAAACAATTTTATTGAAGTTAAAAATTAAAAAAAAATAGTAAAAAATCATATTATAATTTGACTATTTTGAATGTATGGATAAATTTGTAATTTTATAAGAAAAGATAAAGATAAATTAATATTTTTATGTAAATTTTACCAATTGACTAAATAAATTAATCATTGACTTAACGTTTGAATCAGTTTGTCGCAAAAAATATAATTTTTGAAAAAAAAATTCTCAAAAGTGACAATGTTAGTAAAATAATAAGGTGGTACTTTAATTACTTTTGAATTTGTAATATTTATTATTTGTAAGTTTTACTATTTTAATTTTCAAAGGTGATTAATAGTATATTTTTTCTAAAGTGACTATACTTTTAGAGAAAATCGGATCCATTTTTAAAGGTTATTTACTTATTTTATTATTAATATTTTTTAGATATCATTTTGTCAATCAAAATTTTTGGATGTTAAAATAATTATTTACTCTAAAGTTTATTTGATGCATAAGTTATGGGTCAAAACTCTAACAAACTAACAAACTAGCTCAACTAACTTAATTTATCATAATTGACTCTCAACTAAGTGTGCAGTAGCTACTAGCTATTAATCATGTAACATAATGAATACAATATATATTAAGATTTTAAGTATTATCTTTATATTAAGAATATTTCCATGATAATAAAATGAGCCTAGTTATAATTGGCGGTGTTGACGTCGTTTTTCAGGAATATCGATACACGTGATGACGTTTGAGGTTGGTGCTGTTTTGCCGGATTCATCGGTGACCCAGGCACCCGTGTATTGTTTCAATCAAGGCCTGCAGGCATCTCCGCTATAGCTAGTACATGCACGGTGCCAACACGTGATATTCACTATCATGCGTTGCTGTTTTTTCTTCTAATGATTTTATATTGTATGTCAATGCTGTTTCTTTTTTCTAAAATATAAATAAGAGGTAAAAAAAAATGGTAGGAACTCATGTCAAGTCGACTTCACATGAAATTGATACTTGAAAATTATTGGATGAAAATTTAGTCAAATCAGTCAAATCATCTAACAGTTTTTAAATATCAACTTTACGTGAAGTCGACTTTACCTGAATTTTCACCTAAAAAAAATAAAGGGATAGATAGATGTAAATATTTGATCTCTATTTTTAAAAAGAAAAAACTGTTCAAATAAATATCTAAATTCATTATTTTTATATTTTTATTTCGGAGACAATGTCTAAATATAAATAGACATGACTCTTGGTTAGTGTTACTTCACTTACCTCCAAAGTTTTACCGTTAACAAAACACTATCCATAAAAAAATGAAAAATATAGGTAAATAACTTTTAATT
>NC_029790.2:130454053-130455434 GCF_000816755.2 Arachis ipaensis
CTAAAACTTAATTTTATCTCTATTTTTTAATTTTTATTTTTCAATCTCAATCTCCATCTCAATTTTCCTTTTAAACATAGTTTATACTATAAGAAACGTTTCAAAGGTACCATATAGTCATTAGAGGCATGGTGATTAATTATGCTATAGAAAATAGTTAATTAGAGCAGTCCACATGTACACTAAAAATTTTAATTTGAATGGAGTAACTCTCCAAAGTTGTCTTCGACAACCACATCATACGCTAAAATCATTTATAAAATTTCAATTACACTCATTATATTTCTAATATTAGTAAAATTATATCACGTTAATCTCTAACTCTTTTTCTATTAATGATACGTTTAGACAGTGTCAAAATTTGAAACAAAATTTTGGGAGCAAAAATTTAACATAAAAATTTAATAATAATATTTAGGAATAAATATTATTTTGATTTCTAACGTTGAGGGTCAGAATCAAAATTATCCCCAACGTAATTTTGGATTTAAAATCATCCTTAATATATTTTTTCGTATTAAAATCGTCCTTTTAATTTTTCTGGACAAAAATGTCCTTTACTACCATCAACACCTATACCTTCACCATCACCGCCACTTTTATTCCCACCATCACCACCAGCACCTTTACCTCCACCACTATTATCTTTACTCCCACCACTACTACTAGCACCTTTACCTCCACCACCAAGAAAAACAACATCAATAAAATCAACACAAATTCAACAAATCTAGAAATCAGAAATTCAACAAATCAACCCAAATTCAACAAATCCAGAAATGAGAAATTCAACAAATCAACCCAAATTCAACAACCAAATCAAAAAACAACAAATCAAAATTAGAAGCAGAAGCAGTCACACAAACAAAAGCAGAGGCAGTCATAGAATCAGAAATAGAAACTCAAATAGAAGCAGATGCAGAAGAAGAAGATGCAGATGCAGAAGCCGTAGCTGCAGAAGCAGATGCAGCAGAAGAAGCAGAAGAAGCAGATATAAAACCACCGGTGCTTGGCCACCCATCAGCAGCGGCGGCGACGCATTCCACCCTCGGATCCCTCTCTCTCCTCGGCCACCCATCACCCGCGGACCGGTGACGGAGCGTGCGCGGACCAGCTCAGCCTCGGATCCCTCTCTCTCTCTCTCTCCTTTGCGCGCCGCCCTCCTCGTGTTGGGCTCTTCTTCCCGGCGACGCACTCCACGGCGGCAGAAGCATGCATGAACGGTCCTCCCCTCCACCAACGCTCCCTCTCTCTTTCCCCTTTTCTCTTCTCCCCCGTCGAAGCCCCTCTCCTTTTTTCTTTCTTCCGGCGACGGCGACGGCAGCTCCAAGCTTCGCCGGCGCCGTCCCCTCCCCCCTTCCCCCTCTTCCTTTTCCCTTTC